>NW_027187314.1:5165708-5203362 GCF_028583685.1 Petaurus breviceps papuanus
TTCCTTCCTTCCTTCCTTCCTTCCTTCCTTCCTTCCTTCCTTCCTTCCTCCCTCCCTCCCTCCCTCCCTTCCTTCCATCTCTGATGCCTTATTTTTTTCTTTCTTAAAGACCAGCCTTAACCCCATTGTGGCTCTCTTTGATTGTACAGCCATAGGTCCCAGGCAAACCCCTACATGGTCACCGTTTGGGCCTAGATTGGCTTGGAATGAATGTAAATAACAGCTGTTTCTGTTTTGTTCAGCAACACTGAGCATCTTCCTCTAACGGATTGCCTCCAAGGAGTTCATGGACTAATGGGGAGTTAGAATCAGAAAAACCTAGTTGAAATTGCAGTTAAGATATGTATTGTGTGACTGTGGAGAAATGTCCTTTACTTTCTGGGCCTCAGTTTCTTAACTTATAAAATAAGGGGGTTGGACTCAGTGGCTTCCAAGGTCTCTTGTGCCTCTAAATTTATGATCCAACAATCTCACTATGGAACCAGGCTTCATTAGAACTTAAACTAATCTATGTGCTCAGGATTCTTTGCATACAAGAAGGCAGGTTCCTCCAGCCTATCTGGGCCTAGAAATAGTTGTTAATTGTTACTTCTGCAAGAATTGCCTTTTATTATGAATTCTCACTGCAAATCTAGACATTGATCAGACATACTTAGGGCATTTGTTACTTTTTCCAACACATGACTTTTACTTTCTTTCCTTTTTTCTCTGTCTTTATGCATATTTTGTTTTTAATAAACCAAGACCTCCCTTTTTCACTCTTTTACTCCATCCGGCACAATTGAGAAACTAAAAAAAAAAAAAGAAACATGACAAACATATAGTCCAAACAAATGCCCACATTAACTTCGTTAAAAGAAAAAATCCTATTGTGCATTCCAATTCTAGTCATTGGCCATTACACAAATAATTTAGTACGGTAGTATTCCATCATATTTATATATCATATTATTCATCTACTACCCAATTTATGACCACCTCCTTTGATACTTGAAAAACTTGTACGTATTGGTGTTTATCTTTAGGGTTTCTGTTGCTTATCAATAATCTCTCTGTTATTTTACTCACCTTCTAATTACCCCCTCTTCATTCTCCCCTTTGCTTCCTATTTTCCAGTTGAGTAAAATGTATTTTCCATCCAACTCTCTGTGTGCTTGTGTATTCTTTCTTTTAACAGTTACAAAAGACAGTGAGTCTCAAGTGTCAGTTGCTCTTTTCATTCACTTCCTTCTTGTTTATATGGATATCTACTAGTGCCCTCTAGTTATGTAAGATAATCATTTCTAACCTTCCTTTCTCTTCCTCTAAAATCCTCCAACCACTAGACCACATTCTTTCTTTCTTTCTATTCTTAAGATCATCAGGAGGTAACTGAACCACTCTTAAGCTTCATATATTTGAATTTCCTCTATGAACTCTAAAGACATGTATTATCTCCCCGTAGTTGATTTAAGCAATTTATCCTTGTTTAGTCTTTTATCATTTGTATTCATTTGCACCTTGCTATTTTTCTTTTCAACCTTGTTTTACAAATGAAAATTTTCTCTGAAGCTCTAGTCTTTCCATCAGAAATACTTAGAAACCCCCTATTTCATTCAAGATCTAGCATTGTACTCAGTTTTGGTAGGTGTTACTATTATCACTATATATATGTATATATATATACATATATATATATGCATGTTATATTACTCTAATAAGATCATGGGCATTGCTTTCTAGAACACGGAATTCTAAATTCTCCATTTCCCTTTGGTGATTGCTGCTAAATTATATGTGATATTCACTGTGTCCTCAATATATAAATTCTTTTTTTTAGCTGTTTGCAACATATTTTCTTGAACCTAGCAGCTCTGGATTTTGACTATAATGTTTATGGATGAATTATTTCCTTTTTCTTCCTTATCCTATTGTTCTAAGAGATCTGGCCAATTTTCTTTTAAGATGTCTCGAAGTATAATATCTAGGATTTTTGATGTTATGGTTGGTTTATTTTTTGTCATGGTGCTCAAGAAGTTCAGTGATTCTTGTTTTATTTCTCCTCAATATATTTTTTTATATTTTACTTGATATGAGATAACTTTCACTTCTATTTTTCAGACTTTTAATTGTTTTTAACATTTGTTTTTGCTTTATGCAGTTATTGCCTTCTACTTCATATGTTCTAATATTACAGATATTGTTGCTTGAGAAAATGTTTTGTTTCCTTTGTATTAAGCTTTTCCCTATCCAATTCTTTCTGCCATAGTTCTCATTTTTCCCAGTATTTTTTTTCCTTTGAGGACTCTAATTCCACTTCTAAAAACATTTTACCTCTTTCTAAAAACTCTTAACTTATCTCTCCCAGGAAGTCTACTTTAGTTTCTGTCCAAGTCCAAGTTTCTTTAAGGAACCCCTGCTATCATTATAGCTCATTATCCCAGGGCTCTGCTTTAGTTCTCCCTTTCTTTTAGCCTGCTTTCTGACTTTGGATATGATATTAGAATTGGACTTTGTCACATTTAGGTAAGCAAAATCTTGGGTGGTATTATTGCGTCTGACACCAAGTGTTGTTTTATTCCAGCATTTCTGAGAAAATCTGATAATTTAAAAGCCTTCTATTTTCCCAAAGTAGTTCTGATCCACGGCAAAATCTGATTACTGCCCCCATGAAGTGAAATATGCAAGTTTTTGTCCTGGATTGTGGTATAGAAACAAATAATTTTATTTTATTTTTTAATGCTTTATTAACTTCTGATTTACATCACTTGTCTCTGCCATATTTTGAGTTAAAATTTTTCTACCCATTTTTCCCCCAGCCACCGCCCCAAAACAGCAGTCCCACAGTATATCCCCTCCTCTGAACTGCTCTCTCCCATATTCTTTCCCACAACCCTTTCGACTTTTCCAGTGGATCTCTATGTCTCAGCGCCTGCACATCCTATTTCCCAATTACATGTAAGATGGTATTAATAATAGTATATATATATATGTATATATATATATACATATTTTTTAATATTTAATTTTAAAACTTTCAATTCCAGATTCATTCCCTTTCTTCCTTGCCACCCACCCCCACTGGAAAGACAAGCAGTTCAGAATACATTGAACATGCGTGGGTAATGCAAAACAATAACATAATAGATATATTGTAAAAGACTCACTACATTTCCCTCCCTCCCATCCCACCCACACCTGTTCTACTCTTTAATTTGATCCTGTACCTTTTCAAAAGTGGGTGCTTCCAACTACCCTCCCCTCCAGGCCACCCTCCCTTCCATTATAACCCCTCTCATCCCCTTTCCCACCTATTCTCCTGGAGGATGAGGTACCCTATTTAGTGTGTACTTCAGTCCCTCCTCAAGTCAGAATCAATGGGAATAAGGTTGACTCATTCCATTTGCCCTTCCTATTCTTCCCCTCCATTATAATAATTTTCCCTTGACTCTTCTATATGAGATAGTTTACCCCAATCTGTCTCTCCCCAACTCCTCTCATTATATTCCTCTCACCTCTTAATTTCACCTTTGAAGTATCATCCATTCCTATTAAATTGGTCCTGTGCCCTCTATCTATGTATACATGTAAACATATATACACACATTCACATATGTGCCAATATACCCTCATATATGGACACACACACACATACATTTCTAATCCGTTCAGCTACTGAGAAATGTTTCATAAGTTATAATTATTGTTTTGCCATGTAGGAATGTTAAAAGTTGAAATTTAATAAGTTCCTTATGATTTCTTTTCCCTGTTTACCTTCTCGTGCTTCTCTTGCTTCTTGTATCTGAATGTCAAATTTTCTATTCAATTCTGTTTTTTTTTTCATCAAGAATGCTTGAAAGTCCTCTATTACACTGAATGCCCATATTTTCCACTGAAACATTACACTCAGTTTTGCTGGGTAGGTGACTTTTTGTTTTAGTCCCAGTTCCTTTGACCTCTGGAATATCATATCCCAAGCCTTTTGATCACTCATTCTAGAAGCTGCCAGATCCTGGGTTATCCTAATTGTGTTTCCACAATATTCAAATTGTTTCTTCCTGGCTGCTTGCAATATTCTCTCTTTAATCTGGGAATTCCATAACCTGGCTATAATATTCCTAGGAGTTTTCTTTGTGGAATCTTTTTCAGGAGGTGATTGGTGGATTCTTTCAACCTCTATTTTGTCCTCTGATTCTAAAACATCAGGGAAGTTTTCTTTGAGAACTTCCTGGAGGATGCTTTCTAGGTTCTGCCTTTAGTCATGGCTTTCAGGTAGCAAAATAATTTTTTAATTATATCTCCTGGATCTATTTTCCAGGTCAGTGGTTTTTCCCATGAGATATTTCACATTGCCTTCTATTCTTTCATTTGGATCTGTTTAACAGCATCTTGATTTCTCATAAAGTCATTAGCTTCCATTTGCTCCAATCTAATTCTGAAGACATGATTCTCCTCATTGAGCTTTTGAGATTCTTTTTCCATCTAGCAAATTTAGCTTTTTAAGGCATTCTTCTCCTCATTGCCTTTTTTGAGGCTCCTTTGCCATATGAGTCAGTCTGTTTTTTAAGATATTATTTTCCTCAGTCAGGCTGTTGACTCTCATTTCATAATTTTCTTGCATTGTCCTCATTTGTATTCCCATTTTTTCCTCCACTTCTCTTATCTACTTCTTAAGGTCCTCTATGTCCTGTAACCAGCTTCTATTTTCCTTTGAAGGTTTTGCTGCAGGAGTTCTGATTTCACTGTTTTCCTCCTGCTCCATGCCTTGCTCCTTTTTGTCCCCAAAATAGAAGTGTAATGTTGGAATCTTCTGTCTGTTTTGTTTCCTTTGCCTGCTCATTTTGCCACTCAATTACTTGATTTTGGGCTTTTTGCAACAGTAGGACTCTGCCACCAGGCAGGAGAGCTTTCGTCCCAAATGCTGTGGTTTTCTCAGCTGCCAGAGGTATTAGATGGGTGCCCTCTCTGAGGTCTCCACAGGCTCTGGCAAACTGGACACACACCCCAGGACCTCCACCCTAGACTGCAACCTAGATCCAAGCAGGTTAAAGCAAGAGTGATTACCACTCAGATTGGTGCTTGGTCTCCCTACACTTTGCAGACCAGGAGCTGAAGCTGCCATGTGACACTGGCTGGCCATGCTGGCATCTCAGTGGCTTCTCACCTCAGGGGTAAAAGCCACGCACTCCCACTACTGGTCCCAAAGTCCAGACTGCACTGACCTCTCACTTTGTCCTTCACATCTGTTTGTTGATAAATCCGGAAATGGCCACAGCTGCTGCTGTTCTGGAGTCCCTCTGGCTGGTTGCTGGTCAGGCCCACCTTGGGGCAAAAGCCTTGGGGTGCGGCTGGGTTTGGGCTGTGCTGGATTCCCAGAGGGGTGTCCTTAGTGGGAGGTTAGCTTCTCTGTGTCATTTTGTGGGTTCTGCAGCTCCAAAATTTGTTTATATTCCCCTTTTTACATGGATTGGGGAAGGTGGAAGCAGGAGCCAAGGGAAGGCCGTGCTTCTAGTCTGCCATCTTGGCTCTGCCTCTGCAACAAAGCATTTTAAAGGTAAATTGGGTATATGCAATCATTTTACATGAAATAAATATATGGACCTTATAGTTTTTTTTAAAGCAATCGGGGTTAAATACCTTGCTCAAGGTTACAGGGCCAGTTATTTCTGCATGTGGTGCTAAGTATCTGCGCCTGTATTTGATCCCCATGTCATCCTGACACTGGAGCCTGTACTCTTACTCGCTGAGCTACCTGGCCTCCCCTAAGCAATTGGGGTTAAGTAACTTGCTGAAGGTTACATGGACAGGTGTTTTTGGGTGGGTTCTAATTGTCGGAGCCTGGATTCATTCACCAGGTCATCCCGCTGTGCTACTTGGCTGCCCCCTGGACCTTATAGTCTTAATAGCACTTCAGTATTGTCAACATTTTCAGAGGTTCTATCTGACAGAGAAGATAGATTTTTAAATATTTCATCTCTATGAATGTCCTAATGTTTCAGATGCTAAATACATTTTTATTGAGATTAAATAAAACTGCATTTAGCACAGAATAAAAAAATAAGGAAAACTGGCCTTCAAAGTATAAAGATAATCATATCTGAGTTTTAAATTGAGAATGAATTCAATGGAAAGCCTAAGATTTAAAATTCATGAAAGATCTTGTATATGCATGTTCCCAACTCACCCAATGAAATGATATATTTAGGTTAAGTCTACACAGAGATATAGCAGTACTATGAGACATAAGAATGAAGATTTACTTCATTTCAGTTTCAGTTGCAACTGAAAAACCTCAGGTGGTATGGTCTCAGGGCCAGATGATCTAAAAGATTGATTATGTGGAGTTTCTTTGAAGTAGTACTATCTATTACTTAAGAATGACCAAGTTTATTCAGTAAGTGATTCCTTACTTTCAAGAAGACATTACAAGGAACAAAGATATATAGAAAAAAAATGTCATTCATGTAGTGCTTAAGGTTTACAAAGTGTTTCAAATATGTCTTACTTCATCCTCACAAAGACCCACCAATTAGGGCCTTTACCACCCTCATTCTACAGATGAGGAAACATGCTGAGACAGGTCAAGCAAGTTCCTTATGGTCACATAATTATTAAGAATCTGATATAGGGTTTGAGCTTAGTTTTTTCTGACTCCAAGTACAGTGCTATTTCCACTGCATAAAATTCATCATGTAAACAAACTTCTGCATTTTCACATATCTGGGCACTAATTTGACCTAGAGAATATCAGAGTCAACCAGACCACTGACCCTGCTTCTTGAGTGGTCCCAGCATGCATCGTTAAAGGGAACAATATATTTTTAGAAGGAATCTGCAATTTCCCCTCCCATACCTTCATCAACTGCTGATGAAAGAGATAGGCAAGGTAGGCTACCTGAATCAGAAAGGCATACTAAGAGAGAGACTAAAGTTTGCATGTGGTAGCCACCTTGTTCCCTATCACCTTGATGAGTACCTAGTCTCAGTTCCAGGTGATTTAAGTAGGCCACTTGCCCAAAGAGGTCACAGCATAATATCTTCCTTAGTACACACTCTAGCCTAACATCTGAAACTATCATCAAGGGGAGCAGCCTTTATAGAGAGTCTACTTTTCTTTTTACCACCATCACCAACTGCTGAGCAGTTGGCACAAATAAGCAAATAAGTTCAAGATCGCTTCAGAATAGTTTCCTTCCTTTGGGCATAGCTCCAAATTGTTCTCCAGAATAATTGGATGAGTTCACAACTCTACCAAGAGTTTATTGGTGTCCCAATTTTCCCACACCCCCTCCATTTTCTTTTTCTATCATATTAGCCTATCTGATAGGTATGAAGTATTACTTCAGAGTTCCTTAAATTTGCATTTCTCTAATCCAAAGTGATTTAGAACATTAGATCAACTGGGGAATGACTCACAGTCTTATAAATTTGACTCAGTTCTCTATAAATTTGAGAAATGAGGCCTTGATTGGATGTCTTTGTCAAGTAACTACTTGTTTAAAAAATATTTCCCAGCTTTCTGCTTTTCTTCTAATCTTGCTTACACTGGTTTTGTTCATGCAAACTCTTTTTTAATTTAAAATAATCAAAATTGTCCATTTTATATCTTCCAATGCTCTCTATATCTTGTTTGGTCATATTTTTTTTTCCCTTTCTCCATAGACCTGAAAGCAAACTATGCTTTACTCTCCTTATTAATGGTTGTACCCTTCATGTTTAAGGCATGTACCTATCTTGACCTTATCTTGAAAGATCTTGAAATACAGTATAAGATATTGAAATATACCTAGTTTCTGTCATACTGTTTTCTAGTTTTCCTAGGACTTTTTGTCAAATAATGAGTCCTTTTCCCCAAAACTGGAGTCTTCGGGTTTATCAACCACTAGATTACTCTGTTCATTTACTACTGTGATTTGTGTATCCAATCAGTGTAATCACTGTATCTACCACTCTATTTCTTAACGACTACTAGGTAGTTTTTATGATTAACATTTTATAATAAAAATGAGATATGGTACAGCTAAACCTGGTTACTTCACACTTGTTTTAATCAAGTTCCTTGATATACTTGACTCTTTGGTTTTTCCAGATGAATTTGGTTATATTTTTTTCTAACTCAATATTTTTTTTTGTAGTTTGATTTGCATGGCACTGAATAAGTAAAGTAACTTAGGTAGAAGTATCATTTTTTTTTTAAATTTTTATTGGCTCTGTCACCCCATGAACAATTGATATTTTTGAAGTTGTTTAGATAGAACAATATTTGTGTTAAAAGCATTTTGTAATTTTGTTCATATAATTCCTGGGTTTATCTCGGCAGGTAGATTCTAGAATATTTTACTTTGTCTACTGTTATTTTAAAAGGAATTTCTCTTTCTATCTCTTGCTGCTGGACTTGCTTGGCAATATATAGAAATGTGGATAATTTATGTTAGTTTATTATATATTCTGAGACTTTTCTGAGGTTTTTAATTATTTTAACTAGTTTTTTTGTTTGATTCTCTTAACCAGCCCTCATATCATCTCCAAATAATGATAGTTTTATTTCCTTATTGCCTATTCTAATTCCTTCAATTTCTTTTTTTCTCTTATTGTTATTGATATCATTTCTAGTACAAACAATATTGAATAATAGTGGTTATAATAAGCATCCTTGCTTGACCCTTGATCTCATTTGGAAGGTGAGAAATGTAGAAAGATCTCCCTCTCAAATGTTCATAAAAATTATTTGTGCCTGACCCGTGGTAAAGCCTTCTGGGTTTGTAATCATCTGATCACCCACAGTTGAACAGAATATGCATTGGCCCTGATATAGTGATATCATTTTAGTCCGCTGAGCACAAAGGACAACAACCAACTAATCAACCAACCCTTTTGATATTTTCTTGAATCCTGGGTTTTTATTTCAAAGCTTGTATTCAATTCTTATCCATTCTTCAGTCATCCTTGGATGTCTTCTATTTCATTAAAGGTTCCTTTATTCACTACTCAGTTTTGTTGTATATGTTATTCTTGTTTGTAAGTCTTGCCTTCTGGTTTCTGTGCAGGTTTTAGTTCCCTTTTCCTTTATAATGATAGCTGCTAAAAATTTGTTGGATCCAGAATGTAGCTCCTAATGAAGTGAATTCTTTGTGTTTTTTCTTTGCCTTTCAAACACTTAATTTTAGTTATAAAATTCCTCAGCATACAGGATTTTTCTAGAGATCAATAATAGATTTATTTAACTTTACATTGTGAATCTAAGAAATCTAGATAGATTGCTTTTATAATTTATGGAAACATGATGTCTTTGTTTTTCGTCATGTATTTCCAGAAATCTAATAATTCATAATATTTCCTTGATCTATTCTCTGTGGCATTTTTTGCTATAAATTATTTATTCTATTTTTTTCAGCCTTTTGAATTTGTTTTAATTTTCATTTTATTATAATGTCACGTGGTTCTATTTTGTCTATTCTAATTTTCAGGGGATTTATTTTTTGTTCAAATTTTTATAAATAACATACCAACCAATATTCTTAATCTATTCTAGTTTTTGTTTGTTTACTTTTTCCTGGAAAGACTTACATGAACTGATGCTGAGCGAAGTGAGCAGAGCCAGGAGAACACTGCACAGTAACAGCAACGTTGTGCAATGATCCACTGTGATTGACTTAGCTCTTCTCAGCAATTAAATGATACAAGAAAATTCCAAAAGACTAATAATGGAAAATGTTATCCACATCCAGAGAAAAAAAATTATGTAGTCTGAATGCAGATCAAAGCATACTATTTTCACTTGGTGTGTGTATGACGTTTCTTTTGTGTCCTGTTCCTTCTTTTACAACATGACTAATGTGGAAATATATTTACATGAATGCACATATATCACCTATATTGGATTGCTTATCATTTTGGGGAGGGAGTACCAGAGGGAGAAAAAAAATTGAAACTGAAAATCTTATTAAAAATGAATGTTTAAAGGAAAAAGTGAAGTGGTTTCACTATATATATATATATATATATATGTATGTATATATATATATATATATATATATATATATATATATCAGTTTTCTTCTGTTTTTATCATTTCATTTGCCCTTTTCTCTATTGCTTTTATTTCATTTATTAACAAAAATGAATGATGCTTCAACTCTTCTGGGAATTCTAGTTGAATTTTAAAGCTTTGGTTTTCCTTAAGGTTGTAGATTTAGATGTTTTGGAATTATTTATTCTCTTCTAGATTTCTATATTCAGTGTCTCCATTGCCATAATAGCTTTTTATATGCTGAACTTATCATCACCATTTATTATTATTGTTTTTATCATTGTTATCATTACCATTATCAATATTATTTATTATTGTTACCTCCACCCTCTCTCTGACTTTGGACTTGATGTTAGTGCCATCATCTGTACAAATTGCAGGGGAATGTCTGAGTTGAGCTTTTGTCCTCTTGGTTCCTCATCCAAAATTCTTAGTATATTAAGACTTCTGTTATTCTAGGAATTCAAGGAAAAATCAAATAAGGGTCCTATAAAAGGTCAGTGATCCCAGAGTGGTCTATTCCAAGGAAAACTCTGTTTTCTGATTTTCTTTTCTGAGATGTGTACATTTCTGTCCCAGGTTTAGGTCTACAAAATACTGTGTTGACTTGGCCTGGTTGTAAATTCTAGTAGATTTCTGCTGAACTCAGTTATACTGGGACAATTGAGAAGGTGTGCTGGTTTGGAATGACAGAACGTTTACTACCCTGGTTATTCCACTGACACTTTCAGACTATTTTGGACATGGGATATGAGATTGTTGCTAACCTTTTCTCCTATAGTCAGAACTTTGCAGCTGCTGCCTAATTCTGAACCTGCTACTCATTGAGTACATGTCCCTGGACCCTTGACTTCTCCTTACCAATGGAAGCCAGCCCTAGACATAGTTGTCCTCATCATTTATAAAGCCAAGCACAAGCAGCTTTCCAGAGGATTGCTGCTGCAAACAGTTTTAAAGGTTCTGATTACATAGTATAGCAAACTCTCTATTTATTCAATAACAAATCAGAGCAAAACATTCACCAGAAAATCAAAATACATCATTCACCATGTCACAACTCAACAACTTATTACTAAAATGGCCACATAGTTTTCACCAAAATGGTCACATAATTTTAACAAAGTACATTCAGTCAATCACAAAATCCTTAAATCAATCACAAACTACAAAAGTCAAATTCTCCACCACAAGGTCGCAGTAAATCATAAGATTCTCAGTCCGTACACAGTACCAAAGTAAAGACTTCTTTCAGTTTGACTAAAGGCTGGCTCTCATCTTCCATGGTTCCTTTTCCATGATCCCAGCTCCAACTGTCACCTGGGTTTAAAGGCAGACAATTTTCCATTCCTTGTCAAGCTCCTTGTCCTGTTTTTCATCCAGTTCCCATTTCATATTGAAGTTCACAGTGGCCAGTCCATCTCATGTTCTTCACAGTTCTTGTTTCTGGGAAGACAAACTTGACAGAGTCACAGTAATATTCATACACATTTCTGGCACCATCATCAGTTCACTATCTGCCTGTGAAATCAACTCAGATCCACTAACAATATCTGAAAACTCTACACAAAACATCAATATAGAAATCAACGGAGACACACAAACAAGGTCCAAGAGGTCAGCACAAATCAGGACCAGGACCTCTAAAACCCTCCTCCAGGACTTCTCTAAATATACAATCAGAAAATCCTCTTTCAGGGCTTCCAGTAAGGTCCCAGGACTTACGTCTAAAGTATCACAAGCAAACATCAACACCTACAGAGCAGACAAACAGAGTTTCAGGATACCATTCTTTTCTCCTTCTTTACTTTGCCATGACAAGATTCATCTTTTCAGTTCTTCTGTCTCTAGCCCTGGTTCTCTCCTTACATAGGCATTAGTTCCTCCCCTTTCTGTTGCAGGAGTTTAAGAATTCTAGGGTTCACAAGTTGTGGGGTTCACACATTCTGTTTCATAACAGACCTGTTACATGGCTCAAAAGAAACTTGAACTGAAACAAGGTGTTAATTCAATAGCTGAAACAAAGTGTGAACTACTGTGCTTGCCATTACATCATTACACCTTAAATTTCAGATCCATAATACAAAGTAAATCACAGATTGGCCAGTTTATAGCTGTTCCTAACTTGCATCATGTCAGGCACCTCTTTATAAATCTAGGTGCTCATTTCACCCTAGCCTGTGATCTCCTTTTTAGTTAGCATATTAGAATTCCCTATGTAGCCATTCCTATATATACCCTATTCCAGTGGTCCTCACATCTGTCTGTCTACCTATGTTGACCTGGGCTAAAATAAAATTATTTCCTGTGATTTGTTCATAGATATCCCAGGGTGGATCATAGTTATTACATTTTTTTCTTAATCTTTCTGGCAAAATTATAAGGGAGAAATCTACTGTACTTCTTAATGCTACTAAGCAAGCCACCGTGCTTCAAGGAACATTATTTCAGAAAATGAATTGTCATTTTCTTTGCTATTATACCCTAAAATCTATTACACCTTTCCTTCTTCATTACAAATCAATACTCCTTTATGATGTCTCCCATCATTAAAATGTGAACTTCTTGATAATAGGATTTGTCTTTTCTTTTTGTTTCCTTATTACTTTAGCAGTGTTTTGCATACTATAAGCACTTTCATTTTTACCAGTCATTAATTCATTCATTTAATTTGTGTGGGTATTCTTTTCACTAATGTGAATTCAAAATCATCCATAATTTCTGTGTAAATGTTATCCACACCTTTAGATAAATTTTATATAAAGGAGCTATCAGAATTTTACAGCAAGATGAATACTGGCTCTACAATCAAAGCATCATGTTCAAAACTCTCCTTTGACCTTTCCTGCCTGTGTGACCTCAACAAATCCCTAAACTCTTTAGTACTGATCCTAAATAAAATAACGGATTTAAATGAAGTTATATCTAAGGGTTGTAAGGGTTATGGGATTTAAAGATCTTCCATGCCCCATTGGACTTGCTGACATAGCAGGAAGGGGCGGAGCAGAGGAGGCGGAAGCCAAGCTAGAGTTTCGGCAGTGATGGTGATGGTGGCAGTAGCAGCAGTGGCAGCGGCAGCAGAGGCATGAACCCCTTTTTGAGCCAGCCAGAATTTCTGCTAAGGACTCCTGCTGAGGACTGGCAGGGGCCGAAGCTGCTGGGAGCATGCTTCCTGGACGCTGGGTGGTTGCTGTGAGTGGGGAGAGAAGGACCTTTGCCTGAAGTAGCCTGTTCTGTTTTAAAGGCTTGAGAATGTGGGTGCTTTCTAATTTATCTACCTGTGCCAATTTCATAACTACTCTGATGGCTTTGACTTTCTGGTTTTGGGACTCAGTGTTTTGGTGTTTTAATAAATGGTCTAGCTTATTCCCCCATATAGAAAGCCTTATATATTTTGTGATTGATAATTACATCAGCATATCTGTAATTTCCATAGGCATTGTGAATATTGCATTGCTGATACAGGTTCCTTGCACATTTAAAGTTACAACCCTATCTTAATATACATCCTTTTTTCTCTTTTGTTTTGTTTTATCTCTTTTTGGTTATCAACATCAACCCAGTGGTGATATGGTTAAGTTAAAGGATATGAATGATTTTGTAGCTTTTGGTGTATAGTTTCATATTGTTACATAGAGTGGTTGGATTAAACCTAAATCTACCAAAATAATTTAATGCTCCTGACATATTCAGTAATCTGGTTAGTATGAGGGAAAATATCAGAGTGAATTTAATTTATATTAATCTAATTGCAGTAGTTTTGAATATATTTTATTATTGATTATTTAGATTTGCTTCTTTGAAAACCACTCCTTCTTGCTTTTTGACCATTGGCAAAGGAAAAATTGGTTCTTATTCTTATAGATTTGAAAAAAAAAATAATCTATCTTGGAGTGCAGAGAATTTAATTTGCTGCAATTTTCCTACTTAATTGTTCTCTTTTTAATTTTAATTGTATTCATTTTTCTTTTGCTGAAGCACTTTCATAAGATTTATGTAATAAAATTATGTATTATATCTATTTTAGTCCTTGTTTTGTCATAAACTGGTACTGTCTTTAGATATGAAATATAATTTCTTCTTTGCTAATGATGTAACATTTTATATATGGGTCATTTTTTTAGTTGATATTTGCATTTAGCATGAGGTATTAATAGTAGACCTTATTTCTGTCAGATTGATTTCTAATTTTGCTAATCATTTTTGTCTGTTAGAGGCTCCTTACCCAGAGTGTCTTTTATGTTTAAGCAGGCCATGGAAAACAATGCATTGCAATCATTGTTCAATGTATGATATTTTAAGGATGAAGGACTTCAGCAAATTTTAGAATTCTGAACAAAGTGATGACGATCCAGTCCCAGTTTCAGAGAACTGATGATGAAAAATGCTTTCTGGCTACTGAGAGAGAGGTAATATAATCAAGATGTAAAATTATAAACACAGGTAACATTATATATATAATATGTGAATCTCTTTTTTTTTTTACTGCATTTTTGTCATAAAGGTTTTGCATAGTTTTCCTTTTGATTTTAATGTGGGTAGAATAGAAAGAAAACTAATGCTTGTAAATTAAAAAAGAAAATTAATAATATATAAATGTCTTGTGGCAATATGTTATACAGGAAATGAGGAAATATTGACTTAAATGATTTATCTCATTGTGACCAAATTACTGAAAGAAGCAATACTGTGAAAGAATGAATAGTCTGACTCAATAATTTGGTGAAAAAGGAAGTTATAATTAGTATTTTGTCTGTTTTTTTTCCCTGTAAATTAACATTTCCTCTTAGGTATAAATAGAAAATAGAACATTATGATTGATGTCAGTAGTCAATTTTATGTTAACATTCTTTTTTTAGTGAACATAACTCATTTGGAAATGAACCTTAGTATTTTAATAATTTTGCAAAGAAGTTGTGCAAATTTATCTTATTCATTTAGGGTCTGATTCACATCTAGAAGAGTTTTGCATAAATAAAGTACAGGCTATCAGCTCATTAAGCTTGATGATCAATAGATATTGACTAAGTAAGGTGCAACTCACATTCAGCATTACTCATGATCTAAGAAATAGGCAGCTCAAATACCAAAATTTGATTGAGAGAAATAGGTCAATTGTCACTGACATTGGCTTTTTAGAATAACTATTTTGCATCCCTGCAGCCCCCCCCTAATTTTTGAAGAACCCCAAAATAAAAAGTAGGAAAAGCGTGTGCAAATTCTTGCAAGGTTTATGAATCATACTGATAATGATTAAAGTACTTTGAATGTTAGTGGGAAAATTTGAAAAAAACATTTCTCTAAGCATTCTAGTTTTTTCTAAAAAAGAGAAAATTACCTTTCATTATGTTCTTATCACAATCACTCAAAAATTTAATAGGTTGTATAAAACTATGTGACTAATTTAAATGTTATAGCACTCACTTTGAAAACCATGATTACTGTCTCGCTGTTGACTTTTATCAGAACTGGGGCATATATTCCTTATGGTTACTGAGTCTGTATGTTCACAATCAATGAGGAAAAGGGACTTCAGTAGCACTTAATCACATATCATAGCTGGAAAAAGTGCCCAGAGGCAAACTTGTTAAGAAGTTTAAGTGAGCAGAATCCCTAGGATTGGTCTACTCTTGTGGGTTTGCTAAAATGAGATAGGTTGGCAGTGGTAGTCACTATTCATGAAAGCAACAATGGTGTATAGCAGTAAAAGAAGTGTTGGGAAGGCTGATAATTACAGGCCTTAGGAAACTGCTTGCCTGGTAAATGAGAGCTGGAAACCAGAGCAGCTGAAATTTCTTACTAAGTTTAGCTTATTCAATTCACTTCAATTATATTTAACAAGTAATTTATTGAACATCTGCAATGCTAGGTGCTAGGTCAAGTGTTGCAAATAAAAAAAATGAAAATTGCGACTGATTTTAAGTAAGTTACATTGTCTTGGAAAAATAAATTATTTGCATTTGTATATTGATTTAAAATTTGTCCAGTTCTTTATATCAATAGCTCTTCCTACAAATTTCCCGTTCTCCTATAACACATCATGGACTGGTATTTGAGGGTGTTATCACCACCATCAAGAGAAGCAGCAGCAGGGACTAAAGAGGAAGCTCCATGAGCGTATTAAGAAAATGGAGAGGGAGAGAATTGTCTACATACATTGCTACTGTAATAAATGAAGCTAAGATGAGGATGAAACTTTGCAGTTGTGTCAAGTTTGTGGCACTAAATAATTGGTATATCAGTGCAAAGAGAGTGTTTTGGAGAAGATCAGACATGAACTGCAAACAATAGAGATACCAGATACCCAACAGAAAGCATATCACCCAAGTGAAGCATGAGTATCCAGTAGTGTACGTTTCTCCACTTAGTTACATAAGAAAGTACACAGAACTTCTTCTCTAGTCCCCACATCCTTCCCCTCTAGAGAAGTCAAATTTTCCTCTAAATTTTTCTACTCCCTTAAAAAAAATATATTTTTAGTTTTCAACATTCATTTCCAAAAGATTTTGAGTTGCAATTTTCTCCCCATTTTTCCCCAATCCCCACCCCAAAATAGAAAGCCTCCTGAATACTTCTTCTCCCTATATGTTCTCTCTTATATCCTCCCCTATCACCCTCCTAACTTTCTAGCAGAGCAAGATGGGTTTCTATACCCCAGTACCTGTATATCTTATTTCCCAGTAGCATGTGAAAAATGAATTTTTAAACATTTGTTTTTAAAACTTTGAGTTCCAGATGTTTTCCCTTCTTCACTCCTCACCCACCCCCACTGGGATGATAAGCAATTTAGTATAGGTTGTACATGTGTAGTTAAACAAATCATTTCCATTATATATATATATATATATATATATATATATATATACACAGAATATATACCATATATATATATATATATATATATATATATATACCATTCTATCCCACTCCCCACTCACCCACTCATTATATTTTCTCCTTTGACCCTATCTCTTTTTAAAAAATGTTTGCTTCTAACTACCCTCTACCCCAATCTGCCCTCCCTTCTATCATCTCCCCTCTTATCCCCTACCCCCCACCCCATTTTCCTGTAGGGTAAGATACTCAACTGAGTGTGTATATTTTCCCTCCTTAAAGCAAATTCAATGAGAATCAGGTTGTCCCATTCCCTTTCACCTTCCTGTTTTTCCTCTCCATTGAGCAGTTTTCTTTTGCTTCTTTTATATGATATAATTTACCCTAATCTCTCTCCCCCTTTTTTCTTCTGCCAATAAATTCTTCTCTCAACCCTTAATTATATATCTTTTTAATATCATCCCTTCATATGCAACTTATCCTTTGCCCTCTGTCTAGGTATACATGAACATACATACGCCCACACTCATACCCTTATGTAAATACATATGCAGCCTCCTATATATACATATATATGTGTATGTATATATATATATATATAATGAACATATATATTCCCTTCAACTATTCTCACACTAAGAAAAAACTTATGAGTTACAATTATCATTTTTCCATGTAAGAATGTAAATAATTTAACTTTAATAAGTTCCTTATGATTTCTTCTTCTTGATTATCTTCTCATGCTACTCTTACTTTTTTCTATTTGAAGGTCAAATTTTCATGGAGATTGCATTGGCTTTTGCACCCAGGGTGAGAAGCCAGCTGGGCCACTATGGCAGTTCCATGTTGCAGCTTCAGCTCCTGGCTTGCAGAGTGTATTGGAACCAAGCAATGAGTCTGAGGGGTAATAGCTATTGCTTTAACCTGTTTGGATATGGATTGCAGTCTAGGGTGGAGGTCTTGGGGTGCATGACCATCTTTCCAGAGTGTGTGGAGGTCTCAGAGAGGGCACCCAACTAATACTTCCAGCAGCTGAGAAAACCTCAGCATTTGGGACAAAAGCTCCCCTACCTGGTAGCAGAGTCCTACCTTGGCAAAAAAGCCCAGGGGTGCAGTGACTAAGGGGCAACATGACCAGGCAAAGGAAGCAAAACAAACAAAAAATTTCAAAAACTAGACTCCTATTTTGGGGACAAAATGATCAAAGCATTGAACAGGATGAAGAGAGTGAAGTCAGAACCCCTGCAAAAGCTTCAAAGGAAAAATACAAGCTGGTTATAGGCCATAGAGGACCTTAAGAAGCAGATAAGAGAAGTGGAGGAAGAATTGGGAAGAGAAATGAGAATGATGCAAGACAATTATGTAATGAGAGTCAATGGCCTGACTGAGGAAAATCACACCTTAAAAAACTTAACTCAATTGTCAAGAGGATTAAAAAGGAAATCAGGAGAGAAATTCCTTAAAAAGCAGATTTTGCCAGATGGAAAAAGAATCTCAAAAGCTCAATGAGGAGAATTATTCCCTCAGATTTAGAATGGATCAAAGGGAAGCTAGTGACTTTAAGAGAAATCAAAATGATGTTAAACAGATACAAACAAATGAAAGAATAGAAGGCAATGTGGAAAATCTCATGGGAAAAAACTGACCTGGAAAATAGATCCAGGAGAGATAATTTAAAAATTATTTGACTCCCTGAAAGCCATGATCAAGGAAAGAACCTAGCAATCATCCTCCAAGAAATTCTCAAGGAAAACTGCCCTGATGTTTTAGAACCAGAAGGAAAAATAGAGGTTTAAAGAATCTACCAATCACCTATTGAAAAAGATCCCAAAAAGAAAACTCCTAGGAATATTATAGCCAGGTTCTGGAATTACCAGATCAAGGAGAGAATATTATGAGCATCCAGGAGGAAACAATTTGAATCTTGTGGAAACACAATCAGGATAACCCAGGATCTGACAGCTTCTACACTGAGGGATTGAAGGGCATGGAATATGATATTCCACAGGATAGAGGAGCTTTGATTAAAACCAAGAATCACCTACCCAGAAAAACTGAGTATCATGTTTCAGGGTAAAATATGGGAATTCAGTGGAATAGAGGACTTTCAAGCATTCTTAATGAAAAAAAAACCAGAGTTGAATAGAAAATTTGACATTCAGATGCAAGAAGAAAGAGAAGCTTGAGAAGGTTAACAGGGAAAAGAAATCATAAGCAACTTATCAAAGTTGAACTTTTAACATTCCTATATGGAAAATGATAATTATAACTGATGAAACTTTTCTCATTATGAAAATATTTGAAGGGAATATATGTGTGTATAAGTATATATGTATATGTGTGTGTTTGTGTATGTCTATATAGGAGTGTATACCGGTGTATGAATACATACGTGAATGTGTGTATATAAGTTTACAGGTATACATAGATGGAGGGCACAGGACCAATTTAATAGGAAGGGATGATACTTAAAAGGGTAAATTAAGAGGTGAAAGAGGAATATAATGAGAGGAGATGGGGAGAGACAGAATGTGGTAAACTATCTCATATAAAAGAAGAAAGGAAAATGGTTACATTCTAGGGGAAGAATAGGAAGGCAAGATGTAATGGGTCAAACTTATTCTCATTGAATCAGGCTTGGGGAGAGAATGAAATAAAAACTAAAAAGGTTATCTCACCTGACATGTGAGTAGGGGGGAAGGGAATGAAAGGGAGGGCAGGCTGGGGAGGAGGGAAGTTGGAAGAGCTGACTTTTGAAAAGGGATAGGATCAAATTAGAGAATAGAAGAAGTGGGTGGTGGGATAGGAGGGAGGAAATAGTCTTTTACAATATATCTACTATGTTAATGTTTTGCATTAGCTACACATGTACGAATTATACTGCATTGCATATCTGCCCAGTAAGGGTGGGGACAATGGAGGAAGGGAGTGAATCTGGAATTCAAAGTTAGAAAATCAAATGTTTAAAATTATATATATATATATATATATATATATATATATATGTGTGTGTGTGTGTGTGTGTGTGTGTGTGTGTGTGTATACACATACATACATATATATTTATACTATTAGTAAAACTATCATATATGTAATTGGGAAAGAAGGTATACAGGTACTGGGGCATAGAGATCCACCATGCCCTACTGGAAAAGTCTAAGGGGGTATTGGAGAAGATATGGGAGAGAGCAGATTGGAGGAGGGGATATCATGTGGGACTGCTATTTTGGGGTGGTGGGTAGGAGAAAAACAGGGAGAAAATTTGTAACTCAAAATCTGGCAGAAATGAATGATATAAATCAGAAGTTAAAGAATTTGAAAAATGAAGAAAAAAGAAAATCAAATTTTCTGTTCAGCTCAGGTGTTTTCATCAAGAATATTTGAAAATCCTGTTTCATTGAATGGCCATATTGTTCCCTGTAGCATTAAACTCACTTTTTCTATGTAGGTCATTCTTGATTTTAATCCTACCTCCTTTGACCTCCAGAATACCATATTCCAAGCCCTTTGATCCCTTAATATGGAACCTGCTAGGTCTTGTGTTATCATGATTGTATTTCCACAATACTCAAATTATTTCTTCCTGACTGCTTGCATTATTTTCTCCTTGACCTTGGAACTCTGGAATTTGGCTTTAATATTCCTAGGAGTTTTGTTTTGGGGATGTTTCTCAAGAAGTGATTGATTAATTCTTTCATTTTCTATTTTGCCCTCTGGTTCTAGAATATCAGGGCAATTTTGCTTAATAATTTCTTGAAAGATGGTGTCTAGGCTCTTTTTATTTTTTAATCCTGACTTTCAGGTAGTCCAATAATTAAATTATCTCTCAGAGCAACCTTATGAGGTCAGAATTGCTGATTTTGATAGATTTGACTTTCTGAAAGTTAAGTAATCTATTTGACAGATAAGTGACTTTCTGAAAGGTTAAGTAATCTTTCAAAGATCATACAATTAATAAATATTAAAGACAGATTCTGAAGCCAGATATTTTTTTTTTAAAGCAATCGGGGTTAAGTAACTTGCTCAAGGTTACACGGCCAGTTATTTCTGGGTGTGGTGCTGAGTGTCTGAGCCCGGGAATCGATCTCCAGGTCGTCCCAACACTGGAGCCAGTGCTCTTACTCGCTGAGCCACCTGGCCGCCCCTAAGCAATTGGGGTTAAGTAACTTGCTCAAGGTTACACGGCCAGGTGTTTCTGGGTGGGTGCTAAGTGTCTGAGCCTGGGATTCGATCTCCAGGTGTTCTCAACCCTGGAGCTGGTGCTCTTACTTGCTGTGCTACCTGGCCGCCCCAGAAGCCAGAGATTTCTAACTCTATGTACAACTTTCTCTCCTACCTACTTAATCAACTGTTTCTCCTCTTCTGAACATATGTCTAATTATAATCTGTGCAACCTGAAGAAGAAGAACCGAATAGAGGAAGCAATCAACTTTGTCATAATCCCATAACATGCTGGAGCCACAAGGGAGGTGCAGGACTAAGGTCAGAATCTACAAAGCCTTCCTGTGAACCAGTAGCTTAGGTTGCCCTGACCACCCTCTTCACTATATAGTTGGAACAATAAGTTTATAAGTGGCCAGTATGTACTAACAGTTTCTGGAAGTAAGATTACAAAGAGGAATGGAAAAGTCACTTACAGACTATCCAATAAATAAAATGAATATAACTATTACTTGTGTACTTGTAAACTATATTAGACAATGACTAAAAATCACTTCCTGAGACTATGTACTAAATCATGGGACGTCATATAAATCTTGCTGTAAGTCTTTTGGACCTGCTAACTGCTGTGTTCTGTAAGCCTTAGATAAGCTTCAAAAATTTACAGTAAGACCAGAAGAACACCAAATTTTGTTGATGACTTTAAGATAATGTTGTTATGTTAAGGTACTATTGTCAAGGTTGTAAAGCCATGCATGAGAAGCTTTCCAGAGGACTACTGCTGTGAACAGCTTTCAAGATTCTTATTACATAGTATAGAAAACTGTATTTTTTCAATATCAAATCAGAGCAAAACGTTCACAGAAAATCAAGATACAGCATTCACAATATTACAAGTTATCAACTTATCACTAAAATGGCTGCATAGTTTTCACCAAAGTGGACACATAGTGATAAACAAAGTACTGTCATTTAGTCACTCATAAAATCTTTAATTCAATCACAAAGTACAAAAGTCAAAGTTCTCCACCCTAAGTCACAGTAAATCATAATCGTTTCAGTCAGTACACAGTATCCAAGCAAAGTTTCTTTCAGCTTGACTCAAGGCCGGGTCTTAGCTTCCATGGTTCCTCTTCCATGGTCCCACGTACTATCTGAATGCATCCACTTTTTACCTCAGTTCAAAGGAAGGCAGCTCCCAGTTCTTTGTTCATATGCTTGTCCAGTTCTTTGTCCATTACCTCATCTAATTCACATTCCATATTGAAGCTCACAGGGTCCAGTACACCTCAAATCCTTCACAGTTGCTGTTTCTGGGGAGATGAAGCTTGAAAGAGCCACAATAATATTCATTCACATTGCCAGCACCATCATCAATTCACTATCTGACTGTAAAATCAACTCAGAAACACCAACAAAGTCTGAGAACTCAACACAAATCATAAACATAGAAATCAACACAAACCCACAAACAAGATCCAACAAATCACGAACAAAGAAATCAACACAGACCCACAAACAACGTCCAGGATGTCATCACAAATCATCAGTAAAGTTCCAGAACCTCCAAAACCCTCCTCCAGGACTTCTGTATATATACAATCAGAAAATCCTCCTTCAGAGCCTCCAGTAAGGGCTTCTGTACGAAGTATCACCAAAAGAAAAATAATCAACACAGAGCAGATAAACAGAGTGCTGTGATACCACAAGTTTTCTCCTTCTTGATTCTGCCACCACAAGAGTCCTCTTTTCAGTACTTCTGTCCATAGCCTGGAAATTCTCCTTATATATGGTAATTAGCTCCTCCCCAGAAGTTCATAAATGGTGGGGTTCACATGTTCTGTTTCTTAACAGACTTGATACAAGGTTCAAAATAAACTTGAACTGAAACAACGTGTTAATTCAATTGCTGAAACAAGGTGTGAACTACTTCTGTGCTTGCCATTACAAAGGTATGCAAGAGTTGGTCTGTTTCCTAACCAAACCTTAAAAAAGCAAGATCCAAAACTCCTATCTCCTAGCCATTTTTCTGTCTCCTAAAGTTCCATTCTACTCAAGTGCTCCCAACTATGATATGTCTACATAAATTACTTTCCCCTTTCCAATTATCTTTCCCACACTATTTCCTTCTACCCCATCCTCATTTCCATCTTCATGCCATCTGTGTCTATATCTTTGTGACATTTGTCTTTGTCTTTCTGTGCTGTTTGTCCCTGTACCCTCTGCACCTTATTAAAGTGTGATTGAAGCATTATTTCCCACTGTCATTGCAGTTTTCCTGTTGAGCACCCACTGTGATAGTTTTAATTTCTTCATCCTAAGGGCAATATCTGAATAATGAAGGGCCAATTGCCAGTCGGATTTGTGGATGCAGTGGGAGAGGAAAGGTGGCAGAAGAGTTTGCCCATTCTAGAAAAAAAAGATTACAGCAAAAGGAAAAGACACAGAATGTCCAAGTAGAGCAGGAGCCACAGGACAGCTATTTCTCTCAACATTTCTGCATGTGTTCCCTTCAAACTCACTCCCCCCGCCCCGCCCTGCGCCCCACTCTTGGCTGGACATACAACTCCTATCTCTGTCATTGCAGGGGAAAAATACAAATTAATTCAATCTCTTTTTCACTAGTAGTCTCAGGGTAGTTCTCCCATTCCCAGAGATTATGGACCAGAACTCTGAGTCCTTTCATTGATATTGTTGCTCATTCCCCTTGGATAAGCAGGTAGATTCACCAATTGTAATCCTTCCAGAAAGACAGAAGACAACAAGTCCTTACTTTGACTTGCCATTTTAGCTAATTTTTTTGTTATTTCATTTATTTATTTATTTATTTTACTATTAGGAACTTGACAGAGTAAACAGAAATGATCATTCACATATGCAAAGAAAAGAAGCATTATATATGAATTTCTTCATATATGAAGTCTCATATCCACTTGGAAGGTGGAATGACTTTCAAATCTCCAATTTAAGGAGGGTCCCCAGGTCAACTATCTTTTAATTTTCCATTGATCTGTTCTATTTTAATGTCTCATGTACCTCTCCACCCTTTCACAACATCCCATTCTGGGTCCCAATACTTTTCTTTCTTTCTCTGCCAAAACATGATTTTTAGCTTCTAAACTCCTTAGAGTCAGGGACATTTTTTTTCTTTTTCTTATTACCATCATTAGTAATTATAACAGTACCTGGCATATGGTAGGCATTCAATAAATATGAATTAACTGAAGGAAACATCTTGTTTTTTAATTTTTTGTTTGTTTTCTTTTCACTGTTATATAATAAAAAATTTAACTCAATAATTCCAAATAATATGCTTTGAAAAACTGAGTAAGTAAGAGATTGAATTATTATGATAGAGGATAGGACATTTAGCAATCTTTTGTAGATGGAACTTAAGATGACATTATTAGTTAACTGATTCATTTGACTATAGTGGCAACCACACTGGCATTCCCAGGATGCCTGTTAGCACAGGTTCTTAGATCTACTTACTGTGAAAGATAGCTTTTTAAGAGGTCAGCAATCTTTTTTTTTTAATAACATTCACTAGTTCAGGGTAAAAGTCAACACCCTGAACTTTAGAGAAAATACAAGCAGAGAAATAAAGACCAACAGATAGGACTCTGACTGCCTGAATCAACTCTACTCTTTAAATACATCCCTGAATGGAGACAGCCTCTAATCAGAGCAGTCCAGGAGATCTGAACACAGAGTCACTCATAATCTCAACCAGGGAATCACAAGATCCTTCACAAAAGTAAGCCCCCAAAGCAAAATACCAATCAGAGTATATATTCACTTCTCAGAGCCAGAAAGCATCACAATCCTCAGGACCCAGTGCCTAAGTAGAAATTAGCACAAGGTGTGAAAGACTTCCAAACAAGCTAGCCTCCTCTAAACAAGCTTCCTTTAATGGGCTCAAAGTGAGGCTTTTTAATGGGTGGGGGAGATCTTAAATCCCATTAATAACACAGTGACTGCCATTATAACAGTTTTGACTTGAATGCAAAGCAACTATACATGAAACCTCCTTGAAGTAGGTATAAAATAGTAATAAAAATAATAAACTTATAAGAATAGTATTATTACCTTCAGTGTTCAGGAATGAAAGGTAGTATCCTTGACCTAAAAGAGAAAATTAAATTTAATGCAATTCAAAACACATTTACTAAATTCCTGTTGAATGCAGTGATTTATACTAGTCAGAACAGTTCAGGGAGTCAGGATGGTGGAATAGAAGCAGGACCTCCCCACTGCTCCAGCTTCCAGCTTCCCCAATCCATGTAAAAAGGAAATTATGAACAAACTTTGGAGCTGCAGAACCCACAAAATGACAAAGAGAAGCTAACCTCCCCCTGAGAACAGCCCTGCTGGCTGGGGCTGGCAGAAATCAGTCAGCACAGTGATTTGGGAGCCCAGCCCAGCCTCATACCAAGGATTTAGCTCAAGGGCAGTCCAGACCAGGTGCCTGACAGAGGGACTCCAGATCAGCAGCAGCTGTGGCTGTTTCCAGATTTATCAACACATAGATGCAAAGGACAAAGTGAGAGGTCAGTGAAGTCTGGATTTGGGACCCAGTAAGTGGGAGTACCTGGCTTTTGCTCCAGGGGTGAGAAGCCACTAAGACCCTGGCAGAGCCAGCCAGCACCAAGTGGCAGCTTCACCTCCTGGGCTGAAGAGTAGGAGGACCAAGCAACAGTCTGTGAGGTAATTGCTCTTGCTTTAACCTGCTTGGATCTGGATTGCAGTCTAGGGTGGATTTCCTGGGGTGTGTATCCAGCTTGCCAGAGAGTGTGGAGGCCTCAGAGAGGGCTCCGATCTAATACCTTCAGGAGGTGAGAAAGCCCCAGCACCTGCACAAAAGCTTCCCTATCTGGTGGCAGAGTCCTACTGTGTCAAAAAGCCTAGGGGTCAAGTGACTGAGGGGTGACATGACCAGGCAAAGAAAACAAAGCAGACAGAAGATTCCAACATTAGACTCCTATTGTGGGGATAGAAAGGATCAAAGCATGGAACAGGAGGAAGACAGTAAAGTCAGAATCCTGCACCAAAAGCTTCAGAGTAAAATATGATTGGATTAAAGGCCATAGAGGACCTAAAGAAGCAGATAAGAGAAGTGAAGGAAAAATTGGGAAGAGAAATTAGAATGATGCAAGAAAATTATGAAATGAGCGTCAATAGCCTGACTGAGGAAAATCACAGCTTAAAAAATAGATTAACCCAAATGGCAAAAGAGGCTCAAAAAGAAAATAATGAGAAAAATGCCTTAGAAAGCCAAATTTGCCAGATGGAAAAAGAATCTCAAAAGCTCAATGAAGAGAATCATTGCTTCAGAAATAGATTGGAGCAAATGGAAGCTAATGACTTTATGAGAAATCAAGATGCTGTTAAACATATCTGAATAAATGAAAGAATGGAAGGCAATGTGAAATATCTCATGAGTAAAACGACTGACCTGGAAAATAGATATAGGAGAGATAATTTAAAAATTATTGGACTACATGAAAGCCATGATCAAAGTAAGAACCTAGAAATAATCCTCCAAGAAGTTCTCAAAGAAAACTGCCCTGATATTTTAGAACCAGAGGGCAAAATAGAAGTTGAAAGAATCCAATGATAACCTCTTGAAAAAGATCCCAAAAAGAAAACTCCTAGGAATATTATATTTGGGTTTCAGAATTAACAGATTAAGGAGAGAATATTACAAGCATCCAGGAAGAAACAATTTGAATATTGTGGGAACACATTCTGGATAACCCAGGATCTGCCAGCTTCTACACTGAGGGATCGAAAGGCTTGGAATATGATATTCTGGAGGTCAAAGGAGCTGGAACTAAAACCAAGAGTCACCTACCCAGTAAAAGTGAGTATCATGTTTCAGGGGAAAATATGGGCATTCAGTGGAATAGAGGACTTTCAAGCATTCTTGCTGCAAAAAACAGAGTTAAATAGAAAGTTTCACATTCAGATAAAAGAAGCAAGAGGAACATGAGAAGGTAAACAAGGAAAAGAAATCATAAGGAAATTATCAAAATTGAACTATTAACATTCCTATTAACTATTAACATTATTGTAAATTATGAAACTTTTCTCAGTAGTTGAAAGGAATTGAAATATATATATATATATATATATATATATATATATATATATATATATATATATATATGATGGTAAATGCGCGTACTAATACATATGTTTATATATTTATACATGTTTACGATATACATAGATAGAAGGCACAGGACTAATTTAACAGGAAGGGATGATACTTAAAAGGTGAAATTAAGAGGTGAGAGAGGAGTATAATAAGAGGCAATGGGGAGAGAGAGAATGGGTCTAACTATCTCATATAGAAGAGGCAAAGGAAAATGGTTACAATGGAGGGGAAGAATAGGAAAGCAAAAGGGAATGGGTCAACCTTATTCCCATTGAATTTGGCTAGAGGAGGGAATGAAATACATACTAAAATGGGTACCTCACCCTCCAGGAGAATAGGGGGGGAAGGGGACGAGAGGGGGGATGATGGAAGGGAGGGCAGGCTGGTGGGGGAGGGAAGTTGGAAGGACCTACTTTTGAAAAGGGATGGGATCAAAGCAGAGAATAAAACAAGTGGGAGGTCAGATAGGAGGGAGGGAAATATAGTTAGTCTTTTACAATATATCTACTATGTTATTGTTTTGCATTAGCCACACATGTACAACCTATACTTAACTGCTTATCTTCTCAGTAAGAGTGGGTGACAAGAGAGGAAGGAAATGAATCTGGAACCCAAAGTTTTAAAATCAAATATTCATATATATATATATATATAAATATATATATATATACTAATATTAATACTATTTTACATCTATTTGGGAAATAATATATAGAGGTAGTGGGGCATAGAGATCCACTGGAAAAGTCGAAAGGGGTATGGGAGAAAATATGGGAGAGAGCAGATTGGAGGAGGGGATATCCTGTGAGACTGATATTTTGGGGCGGTGGATAGGGGAAAAAAAGGAGAAAACTTATAACTCAAAATCTGGTGGAAATGAATGCTGTAAATCAGAAGTTAATAAAGCATTAAAAAAAGAAAAGTTTAGTAAAGGAATTTATAATCTAATACAAAGCAAAAGAAAGGCACTCTTAAACCTGTGTTAAAGTGATTGAGGAGTGTTAGGCAGTATCTATAAGTTATCTTGATTTGATATACCTGAATTCCCTTATACTAAATAGCAGTGTAGTTTTGCACTTAAAATGACAGCCTGATAAGACTATACCAGATAATGAAGAAGAAGTTATACTATATATATATATATATATATATATATATATATATATATATACACACATATATACATACACACACATATAATGTGTATATATGTGTGTGTGTGTGTGTGTGTTTACCAGAGATGATAATCTATGAAACCAATGTTGGCATGGCCTTGGAAGTGATCATTAGGTATTTTTGGGAATGATAAAGAAATAAATTTTGAGTGCTAGATATACAAATACAAGAAAACATGATGGTCCTTGCATTCCAGGAACTTGCCATCTAATAGGACAAGGCAATAGTTAAAGGGCAGCTAGAAAAATGTAGGAATAAATAATATTATTTGGATACATCTGGAAAATTACCTAGAGGCCTGATTCTGGGCATTGGAAAATACAAGATAACTCATGAGAGACCTGAAGAGTTTCAGGAGTAGTGTCCAAAGTCCTAGTCAGAGAAGGATGAGAAGGGGGGAAACTTAGGCCATGTATGAGGAATGTTTGGTTTGGGGACTAGGAAGAATATGAAACCAGAGATGTGACAGGTCACAAAATCATTGTACAATATGTTTTGAGACTATAATTTTATGGAATGCCTAGTCTTATTACTTACCCTTTTTTAAATGCAAATTAAATAGCAATATCAGCACTGAAGAAAGGGAAAAAAAAATTGGTCAAAGTTAAACTGGAGTAGTTTTTTTTTTTTTTAGCAAATGAAATGTCAATGAGTCCTGAGTTATCCAGGATTGCTAAACAATATTACAGAAAGTATTTATCACCTAGTATTTGAAAAAACCTCAACTCAGGTAGCCAGAATAAGGAAGGTACCAAGGAAAACAGTTGTTCCATCCTCACAGTCACATTTTCTGTAGGATAAGGAAGAGGAGAATGTATTCATTTCACTTAGATAATCTTTTTATTTCATTGACTTACCCAGTCATTAACTTGTCCTGTGTTCTAAAAATAAAATTTCATTGGTCATATTATATTATAAAATGCTTTTATTAGGGATTAATATAATTATAGTATAGTTTTGAATAATATTTTCCTAAGTTTGCTATTTTATAAATTGATTCTCATTTGTTCTTTACTGCTCATATATTTAATTTAACCGTTATTTAGATTTTGTGTTTCCTTCAAAAAATGGTGTTTGCAAAGATCTGCCTACTGGTATTATCTGCCAATGTAATTCAAGCAATATTTGCCCTTCATTTCTGGTCAACAAGACCAGGAATAATTCTTGTAACACTTCAGTGGACACACTGTCATCTATCATTTCCCACATTTATGAGCTCTTAGTCTCCTTTTAATCCTTTCCATTTTGGTCTCATAAAAAAGGATTTGAAAAATTTTACACATACTTTTGAGTCACTATATTAACTGACTTATTGAAACCCCAACATTTATTATCTATAGGCCTCCCTTCATCCAGTAATTTTATAATCTGTCAAAAAACTATTAACTTAGCCTGGCATGATTTATGGTTAATGATCCTGCTGTGTTTATTCTGCCTGATTTCATTGTCCTCTAGATGCTTGCAGAATTCTCCCATTCAATTTTATTAGACCTATTCTGTTGCTGAGAACAAGCTAAATGGTTCATTTTGGGAAATTTTATTAACTTTTTCAGGCATAGTCACACATATTTAGTACATGAATCATATGGGTATTAAGTATCCCAGCAAGGAATGCCAAAACTCTAACTAGATGTGTTTTTATCAAAATAGCTCAAAATTTGTTACCTCAAAATTATTACATTTCAGTTTACCATTGAGCTCATATGGCTGAGCACCATTCTTTCTCCGTCCTGTAACCAGTCATGCAATTTGGAGTGCAGTCAGTTTTGGGGAATCTGGTCTCTAAAGAATAATTACCCTTTCCTCACAATCATTTTCTTGATAAAATTTATTTCCTTCTTACAGAACAAATTAAGTTCGGATTCAGTCAATTGACCACACTTGGGAATCTAGAGGGCCACGCATGGCCTCAAAGCCACAGGTTCGCCACCCCTAAGCCCTTGACCTTTGTGCCATGGCCATTAGCAGGTGTAAAGACCAAAGTGTGACGCAAAGTTTTTCACCCCAATTTAAATCACCAAATCTTTTTAGCACATAGATAGTGTATGACCAAATGCAGCTAGAAATTCAGCATCTGCCAAAAGTCTATGTAATGAATCACTAGGTTCTTAGATTATTCAGAAGTTTACAGGATGACTATGAACTTATGATCCTTGGAGGATCCCTATAGGTTAGCTCTGGCTCACTATAAGAAATCCTTCTATTTTATAACACCAACCCCCCAATTGAACCTTAAAATGAACTGAATCTTTAGTTTTTAAAGGATTGAAGTTAAAGTTTTCTGGAGGGGCAGAATCTGTAAGTTAGAATAGATGTAAACTAACAAGGATAATGTAAATTATTTTCTTCCTCCTTTCAGGTTCCAAGTGATTTTGGTACTGTCAATCTCACAGATAGAACTGAATCTGCGTAATCTTAAAGGATTTAAAATTTTCCTTATTCTTGCATGAGTAATTGGAAATGTGAATCTTTCTTGGAACGTTACGTAAACATTGCTTCTATGTCTCTCGGACAAATGAGAAGCCTTTGGTAGTGAACTTTGAAATCAAAGCCAGTGATAGCTGAGACAGGGACCCATCTGACATTGACTTGTAATGATCTGTACAGGACTAACGTTTTATGGTAACTGAGCTAAGTATTCCCAGAGAATGAGGAGAGGGGAAAATCTGTCACAAGGTTTGGAAGAATAATATTTGTTTATATGTAGCATACTTTTTGTGTTTTTATATATTTGAAATAGATATCTCTAAAATCTGACAATGGTTATACGTTGAAGTTGTTAAATACAACTGGGGCACTAACCACTAGCACCTGTCAGTGGTGGTGAGAAATATGCCAAAAGCATTAGTGAAGAGAAACCTATGACACATCGGGGTATCCCTGCCTGGCTCTGTTTGGAGGCCAGATCATACTCACTGTCCTTATAAATAGGAAAAGATGAAACTCTGAATTACTAAATTGGGATTTTTTCCCATTTTATCATTTTATTACACATTATTCTTTTTAATTGTGAACTCTTGATTAGTAGTAGATTTACAAGGTACTACATTAGTTGAGAGACAGACATAGGAAAAGAAGGAAGGAGAAAAAGAAAGTTTCCTATTCGATAAAAATATTGAAAAAATTAAAACAAGTTCAACAACCATTTATTAAATAATTTCTGTGATGAGTACAAAAACAAAAAAAAAGTATTTACCCTCAAGCAACTTTTTTTTTTAATATTAGACTTAAAAATAACATCCAAAATTAATTTGGAAGGAAAATAATTTCCTTTTACCGAAATATTTTTTTCTTTCTTGAAACATTTCAATTAACAAAGTAATTTACTACTTGAATACATTATTTTGGTATGATGTTAGCCATGACTGATACCGCTAACCTCTTTAAAGCAGTGGTACTCAATATTGGGCAGGTCTACCATGCTAGAAAGAATTAAAATACCTGGATACTGAAAGATTATATGAATTTTATCCAATGACTATCCTAGCTAAGTCTGGAAAGGATCATAATCAGAAGGTGGACCACTAAGGAATGGACTTTTTGATAATAAAAAGGATAGAAAGATCTCTAAGAAAATAAGTGTCAGATGAATTACTGATATACATTTACAAAGGGAATTTTCATACCTGGAATTCTTAAGCTCTAAGTATCACACATTTATAGTTATAAGGGATGTAATTAATTACCAAATCTAATGTATTCATTTTATAGATAAAAAACTGAGCCTCAGAGAATTCAATGACATGTTCAGAGAAACAGTGATAAAGGTACGAATTCAACTCTAATTTTCCAAAATTCTTTAAACTATACAGTGTGTTTTTCCCTACCTCAAAGGGGGAGAAAATAAGTGCAGAATAAGTGCTGTAAAAAAAATAGTATGAAATGAATAGATTATTTCTGTAATGAGACAGAACCCACAAAATGAAATCCTGTACCCTTGAATTTATAGCTTATTCTGAGATATCAATAAAATATAAAGAGAAAGGAAATATTTGTTCACGACATTCTTATACTATTTCAAATAGTGTAGTGACTAAGAATATTTCCTGTATTTGGACTTGGAATTATAAGACCTTGGTTTTGTCCTGCCTTACTGACTTGAATGAATAAGAATTATTGTCTTCACAATATGACAATTGTTTTACATGCTAAGAATACCAACACAAAAGTGAGATAACCTCTTCCTTCAAGACACTTACAAATTAAAAAGTGAAACAAGACATATATGTGAGTTCTGCTGAAGGGGAGACAGCAGGCTTCAGTTTTTATGTTATTTGGAAAGGTCACCTAATTTCGCTGGGTCTCCATTATTTTATAATTGAGAAACAGTTTTAAAGCTATTTGAAAAAAAAATAAACTAACCAAGATTGGAGGAGGTGACCTGTCAAGCCCCTTCCAAGTCAAAAGACTCTGCTTTGGGGTAACTCTCTTCTGAGGTCAAACTTATAAAGAAAGGAGAAAAAAAAGTTAAAGGAAGAAAAAGGTATAATTGATTTTAATTTCATAAAAGGCAATTAATATTTTATATCATATATTGCAATGTATTTAGATAATTTTAAAAAAGGTGCTTTTTTTCAGAATATTGATGTCAACTTTTGAGTACTCTTCTTTTCAGGGTAATAACAGAATTTACATGGAGGAGAGAGCTGTGAGCCAACATGAAGAAAAAGCCCTAACTGACCAATAATAAGAATGTGTTAACTGTGTTGCTATTAGTTTCTTCTGTGAAGTATGAAAAATCAATGTTCCACTAGAGTCCACCTAAACATCATCATTTTCTTTCATAATTTTATTGTCTTTTTTTATTCCACAAGTTGAAAAAGAATAAAATTAGAAAGCACAAGTATGATACTGTTAGGGTTTAGGTCAGTGGAAAAAACATCACTCAGTAAGTCAACAAGACATTTTTTTTCTTATCTTTTTTTGTAGGGCAATTGGGTTATGACTTGCCCAAGGTCACACAGCTAGTTTTTGTGTTAAGTGTGTGAGGCCATATTTGAACTCAGGTCCTCCTGACTCCAGGGCTGGTGCTCTATTCACTGTGCCACATAGCCACCCTGGCAACAAGACTTTTGCAGACTCTTACTATGTGGCAGATAGTAGGCTAAGACTGGGGAAAGAAAAGTCTGTCCCTGTACCCTGACATTCTTTGTAGCAATTATCGAAGGATATGAAGAAGGATGAAGAGGGATGTCTCAATTGAATTGAAAACTATTAACGACCATATGAAAGAATACTCAAAATCACTATTAATAAGAGAAAGACAAAACTAAACAATTTAGAGGTGAGCCTTCATCTCAAATAGAGCAAATTAGCAAACATAACAAAAGATGGTAATAATAAGTTGGAGGTATTACATTAAACAGCATACAGTAATATACATTTAGCAGAACTGTACATCAATCTTACCATTATATAAAGTAGTTTGGAATTATGAAAGAATATGACTAAAATGTTCATATAATTAGAACAAGGCAGTCTTCTATTAGGCATACTCAAAATAAAGCACAGAAAAAAGATGTACTTTTTTATTGCATATAAAATATTTATAGTAATGCTTTTTTTTTTAAGTTGCAAAGGACTAAAATCAAAATAGATAAAATAGATGCCCATTCACTCCTTATTGTGGAGGAGCCTGCTGTATTCTGATTCCATTTAACCACTTACAGTCAGATTAGCTTTGTACAAAGGAATATTTATTTCAACTGTGTAATAAGGAGTATACAAACATACTCCCAAATATGTGGGGCATTATCTCTCTCTCCCCACCTCCCCAATTCATATTCTGAAGTGAGGAGGGGGATTAAGTTTACTCCCTATTTCTGCTCCTATATTGTACAGCTCAAGGTTCCAAGTTCAAAGTCCCCTTGGGATGAGTACCAGAAGCTCTGGTTCTCAGGGATTTCTTGACATGATGGTTAGTTGCAACATTCACCCTGGATTTCTGGCCCTGATATCTCCAGGTTTCACTGATTCCAAATTCCTAACTCTCATGTGAAACTAAAGAAAAACATAGAAAACAGAAGTCCCAAGCCCTGAAAATGGGGTTGTGGAGGAGTACTAGAAGACAATAGTTCAGTTCCTGGTAGCCTTGCTCTATGCAAATCTCCACCCTCTCTGGGAACCAAGAAGGAAAGAGAGTGAGGAACAAGAGTGAGACAAGCCTAATTTGGTATTTTCTTTCTTTTTTTTTTTCAAATGCTTTATTAACTTCTGATTTCCATCATTCATTTCCACCAGATTTTGAGTTACAAAATTTCTCCCCATTTTTCCCCTACCTACCACCCCAAAATAGAAGTCCCATAGTATATCCCCTCCTCCAATCCGCTGTCTCCCATATTTTCTCCCATACCGCTTTCGACTTTTCCAATGGATCTCTATGCCCCAGTGCCTGTATATCTTATTTCCCAATTATATGTAAAATGGTATTAATAATAATATATATATGAATATTTTATTTTAAAACTTTGAGTTCTAGATACATTCCCTTCCTCCCTTGTCACCCACACTTCCTGGAAGATGAGCTCTTCAGTATAGGTTGCACAAGTGTGGCTAAAGCAAAACAATAACATAGTATATACATTGTAAAAGACTGACTGTATTTCCCTCCCTTCTATCCCACCTCCCACTTGTTCTATATTCTTCTTTGATCCCATCCCTTTTCAAAAGTGTATGCTTACAACTTTCCCCCCTCCCCCGCCTGCCCTCCCTTCCATCATGCCCCCACTCATACCCATCCCCCCCTACTCTTCTGGAGGGTTAGATACCTTATTTAGTGTGTATTTCATTCCCTCCTCAAGCCAAATTCAATTGGAATAAGGTTGACCAATTCCTTTTTGCCTTCCTATTGTTCCCCTCCATTGTAACCATTTTCCCTTACCTCTTCTATATGAGATAGATTACCCCATTCCGTTTCTCCCCATCTCCTCTCATTATATTCCTCTCTCACCTCTTAATTTCACCTTTTAAGTACCATCCCTCCCTGTTAAATTGTTCCTGTGCCCTCTATCTATGTGTACCTGTAAATATAAATACAAAGATTCACAAATGTTTTCATATGCCCATATACCTTCATATATAGACATATATATATATATGTGTGTGTGTGTGTGTGTGTGTGTGTGTGTGTGTGTGTGGATTCCCTTCAACTATTGAGAAAAGTTTCATATATTACAATTATACTTTTTTTTTTCCATGTAGGAATGTTAATAGTTCAACTTTGATAACTTCCTTATGATTTCTTTTCCCTGTTTACCTTCTCATTCTTCCCTTGCTTCTTGAATCTGAATGTCAAATTTACTACTCAACTCTGTTTTTTTCAGCAAGAATGCTTGAAAGTCCCCTATTCCACTGAATTACCATATTTTCCCCTGAATTCAAATTGTTCTTTCTGACTGCTTGTAATATTCTCTCCTGAATCTGTGAATTCCGGAACCTGGCTATGATATTCCTAGGAGTTTTCTTTTTGGGATCTTTTTCAAGAGGTGATCAGTAGATTCTTTCAACCTCTATTTTGCCCTCTGCTTCTAAAACACCAGGGCAGTTTTCTTTGAGAGCTTCCTGGAGGAATATATCTAGTTTCTTACTTTGATCATGGCTTTCAGGTACTCCAATAACTTTTAAATTTTCTCTCCTGGATCTATTTTCCAGGTCAGTGGTTTTTTCCATGAGATATTTCACAATTCCTTTTATTCTTTCATTTGTTTGGATCTGTTTAGTAGCATCTTTGTTTCTCATAAATCACTAGCTTCCACTAGCTCCAATCTAATTCTGAAGCAATGATTCTCCTCCTTCAGCTGTTGGTATTCTTTTTTGATCTGGCAAATTTGGCTTTTTAAGGCATTCTTCTTCTCATTGCCTTTTTGAGACTCTTTTGCTATTTGAGTTATTCTATTTTTAAGGTGAATTTTCCTCAGTCATGCTGTTGAATCTCATTTTGTAATTTTCTTACATTGTTCTCATTTCTCTTCCAAATTTTTCTTCCACTTCTCTTATCTGCTTCTTAAGTTCCTCTATGGCATGTAACCAACTCATATTTTCATTTGAAGCTTTTGGTGCAGGATTTCTGACTTTACTGTCTTCCTCCTGTTCCATGATTTGCTCCTTTTTTTCCCAAATAGGAGTCTAATGTTGGAATCTTCTGTCTGCTTTGTTTCCTTTGCCTGGTCATGTCGACCCTCACAGTAGGACTCTGCCACCAGACAGGGGAGATTTCATCCCGAATGCTGGGGTTTTCTCAGTTGCCAGAGGTATTAGATGGGTACCCTCTCTGAGGTCTCCACACACTCTGGCAAGCTGGTCATAAACCCCAGGACCTCCACCCTAGACTGCAATGCAGGTACAAGCAGGTTAAAGCAAGAGCTATTACCCTCAGACTGGTGCTTGGTCCCCCTACAGTCTGCAGGCCAGGAACTTAAGCTGCCAGGTCATGGTGGCTGGCTGTGCCAGTGTTTCAGCTGCTTCTCTCCCCATGGACAAAAGCCAGGCACTCCAACTTACTGGGTCCCAAATTCCGGACTGCACTGACTTCTCACATCTATGTCCTTCACATCTATGTGTTGATAAATCTGGAAATTGCCACAGCTGCTGCTGTTCTGGAATCCTTCAGGCTGGTGGCTGGTCAGACCATCCAGTCAGACCATCCCTGGGGCTAAAGCCTCAGTTATGGGGCACGGCTGGGCTCCCACAGCACTGTGATTGTGGATTCCTGCCTGCCTGCCGAGCTGTCCTCAGCAGGAGATTAGCTTCACTGGGTAATTTTGTGGGTTCTGCAGCTCCAAAGTTTGTTTAGGGTCCCCTTTGTACATGGATTGGGGAAGGTGGAAGCCGGAGCAGTAGGGAGGTCCTGCTTCCATTCTGCCATCTTGACTCCCCTAATTTGGTATTTTCAAGGGTACAATTCCTTCTGTCTACCCAAACAATGGAAGCAGACTACTTACATTCATGAAGTAGGGGAAAGCAGGATGAAAGCAGGGTGTCCTCTTGCAGAAACAGAGTGCTTAAATGTTTGGTATTTGGGCATGCTCTGAACCCCCAAGACTCTGTGTGTGTCTGTGTGTCTGTGCATGTACAATGTATATATGTATTTATGTGTATATACATGTGTGTTAAATATCTATAGACATGCATATGACACAAGCATATGTGGAACATGATTATTGCGTAGACATAATGTTTATCTCATATATATGTGCATGCATGTGTGCTTATATGTGTATAGATACATGTGTGTATGTATATATGTACACACATATGTAGATCTGCTATGGTGGAGAGAGAGAGAGAGAGAGAGAGAGAGAGAGAGAGAGAGAGAGAGA
>NW_027187314.1:5203462-5238026 GCF_028583685.1 Petaurus breviceps papuanus
GGAGGGAATGGTGGGAAAGAGAATAGGGTATGTGACCCTTTTTGGGCAGAGGGGTTTTTTTTTTTTACTTAAATTATCTTAATTAATGTGTCACTGAAAAACTCTAAATTACACAGTTAAATCTGTACCACAAGTCAGTTTGGTAGTACAGTAGATAGGATGCTGGGACTGGAATCAGGAAGGTTCATCTCCCTGAGTTCAAATGTGGCTTCAGATCTTTACTAAGTATGTGACTGTGGGCAAGTTTCTTAACCCAGATTGCCTCAGTTTTGTCATCTGTAAAATTAACTGGAGTAAGAAATGGCTTCACTCCAAAACCACTCTGGCATTTTTGCCAAGAAAATCCTAAATGGTGTCCTGAAGAGTTAGTTATGACTGGAAAATGATGAATAACAATCCTAACACATATGAGGGAACTTGGGTTGGGGTTTAAGTCTTCTAACATTCAAGTAAATAAAAAAGTCTTTTCTATTATAATAGGCTGCTCCTCAACTCATCTAAACTCTGGCAAATTTCCTCAAGAAGCTTGATGGTACAGTGGATAGAGGGCAGGGATTAGAGTAAGGAAGATCCTCGGTTTAATTCTGCCTCAGACCCTTAACATCATCCTGACCCTCAGTAAGTCACTTAACCTCTGTCTCTCTCGCTTTCCTCAATTGTAAAATGGTGGTAGTATCAGGATAATAATGTAGGGTGAACTTATAGGGTTATTATGAAAATCTTATTAGTTAATATATGTAAAGTACTTTGTAAAACTTAAAGTAATATAAAATATTATTGTCATTTAGCTGAAAATGACTTCTATGGAGTAGAGGGCACCAAATGAAATTCTATAGCCTGAGCATCTTAGCATACTTAGTACTGAGCTGCTTTTATCAATGCCTTGTTAATTAGGCATCAATAATACATTTACAATTCAAAAATTTAGTATTCAATTGGCTTTAGAAGATATGATTTCCTCATTTTCTCTGGAAAAGAATTCTACTTTACTTAAATGTTACTGTTTTATTGACTCTGAATGTAAACACATTGGGACTTTTAAGATCATCATCTAAACTAACTCCCTCATTTTAATGATCAGGAAATAATAGCTGAAAATTTAAATGACATGCTTAAAGTAAGATACATTATAAGTAGCAGAACTAAGATTTGGACTCAAGTCTTCTGACTTAAAATTCAGTATTGTTTTGCTCAAATTAAAAGGTGTCTTTTCTTGTTATCTCCCCCCCCCCTTCCCTTTCACTATCCTCTCCTCTCATTCTGATAACCATGTTAGATATATTTCCCACAAGATTAGGGTCTCTTATTTTTTCTGTCGCTGTTGCTTTCCTTTCTCTTTCTGCTTACTTTTACTATTATTTTAAAAAATGTATTGAGTGAGTTACCAATGAAGGCTCAATACTTCAAATTTGAATACTATGCTTTGCTGGCAATCCACTTAGAGTTTTTAGTTTTTTCCTGGAATTATGTAATGGAGAGGTCTTTTTCTGTCTGGATGAGTATCATGGGCAGGCATACATTTGTATGTTTTCTGTCAGACTGCTTTTTTTGGAAGAAAATCCTTTTTAACTATTTACTGAGCTGGAAATATGTGTACTAAGATTTGTCTGAACATGCATCCAAAGGGTTCAAACTGATGATAACTCTCTCTATTCCTGTTGGAATTCAAGTAAGAAGAAAGAAATACTGTGGGCCTCTGGGTTAATGAAGATATAGTGGCAGGGGCAGATGAACTACTCCAGATGTTTATCTCCTCACCTGGGCATCAACAAAACCATTGACAACAAATGCCTCTATTTCACTTGTTTTTATTTTTGCATGAATGTTTTTGTTTTGTCTCATTTTGTTTTTTAATGATATTAAATGATTCAGAACCCAACACAATAAAGAATAAATTACAAATTCACAAGAATTATAAGAATGGTAGGTTCACCAAAGAACCAGCAATTATAGTATTTACCAAAATCTGTTGGTAGCACATGTAACCAAGACCAAGTAGAAGAAAATTGTAGGAAATAATATATGTTTTTAACAAAATTGGAAAGATATTGGCTCTTGAAATTAATGAAAAAAATATTAAATGTTTACTATGTACAAAACAGTGCAAGCCTGAATCACATAGAAATCTAAGACACCTCCTTCTTTTATGAAATGCATAATCAAAGTGAGGCAAAGGCAATGATACCAGCATTCCTGGTATGTGCAGAGTAGCTATGCCCCTATCTTCTTTTGTGTCATTCTCATAGAAACAGCTCCAGCCCTTGAGTCACAATATGGTTCTCTAGCCTCTAGGTGCCAAGTAGAATTCTATCTATATAATGCTGGCCTCATAGTGGGTAAGTACAGAAGAGCAGCTGCTTATATGTTCCTAATGTTGACACCAATATCCACCTTAAATATGGGTCCTGTGCCACAACATTAGGTTAACTGTTTATATAGAAAAAAATACTTTCCATGAGGGAAAATACTCATCCTACAATAAAATATTTGAAGCAATATGTGGGTCAAATGGAAAATACATACTACAATGAATGATATTTTTGCAAGTCCATTAAAAAGAAAAAAAAAGAGAGGCCTGGGTAAAAGAGAAGCACAGTCCAGTACACGACATTCCAATACAGCCCCAGCCCCAGCAAAGCAGGAGCAAGCCCTGGGAGTGACTGAATTGGCAGCAGCAGTGGTGGCATCAGAAGCAGTGGTTTCTCCTGTAGCTATCAGCCCAAAGATAGAATGAGTGAATGTCACCAATTTTCACATTCAGGAGCCAAGATAGAGGAGTAATCAATAAGTCATTCTCAATCTCCCATACTGAGATTAAAAAACCCAGAGAATATGGCCCCAGGAATATTCTTAAAAAGGTAAAGCTAGCAAAAAGATGGGATGTGGTAGTTTTTAATCTCCAGAAACCAGGGGAATTAATGAGAAATGTCCCCTCGCTGTGGTTAAAGGAGACCGGTACCAGACTAGAGACATTCCAGCAAGTGACAGCAAACCCTACCTCAGTAAACCAGTCAGAGATACTGAGCCCTAGGGTCATGGAGCAGGCAAGTGCCAACACCAGGCACATACCAGTGACCACCACTAGCTCCAGTTCAACACCAGGTAAAGCTACCAACCTCCAGCTGCCAGCACCTGCAGGCCTAGCACACAAAACCAGTAGCTAGGCTACTAGTCCCAAGCACAAGAAACCTAGCAGAGTGCCTCTTCTGTCCCCGAAACAGAGATCAATTTTAAAGGTCAGAGAAAAGACAAACAAAATGAGCAAAAAGCAACAAAGGAAAACAATGGCCATAGAAAAGAATCTTGGTGACAGGGCAGATCAAATCCAAATTAAGGAGAGCATAGCATTGTCAATATGCTCACATCTGAAATGACAAAGGGAAATATGAGCTGGCCTCAAACCCCAAAAGATTTCTTTAGAAGAGCTCAAGAAGGATTTTTTTTTTTATATTTATATTTTAAGCAATCGGGGTTAAGTAACTTGCTCAAGGTTACACGGCCAGTTATTTCTGGATGTGGTGCTGAGTGTCTGAGCTCGGGATTCGATCTCCAGGTCTTCTCAACACTGGAGCCGGTGCTCTTATTCGCTGTGCTACCTGGCCGCCCCCCAAGAAGGATTTTAAAAGTAAATAAGAGAGGTAGAAGAAAAAATGAACAATTACTTTAAAAATACAATGAACAAAATGGACAAAAAATAACTAAAGAAAACAATTCCTTAAAAAGTATAATTGGGAAGGACAGAGCCAAGATGGTGGAGGAAAAGATGGAATTTGCTTGAGCTTCTGCACCAACCACCACCAATACCTGTAAAAAATGACTCTAAATAAATATTAGAGAGAAACAAATCTATTGCTGAAGGTAGCCTGGCAGCCCAACAGAAAGGGTATATCACACTGAGAGGGAGCAGAGTGCAGTTCTCCATGAGCCATGTCAGCCCCAAACTGTGGCAGAGACCAGGCAGAGCAAACTTCAGGACAGTGAATTACTGGCAGCTGTGGTAGGTTCTAGAGTTCTCAACCTATAAACACCAAACAGAAAATAAAGTGTCAGTGTGGGAACTCTGTCGGAACTGGGTGAGAGAAGAGCTTGGTCCGACCCCTATCCCCAGGGCATCAAAGGTAGCGGCAGCTGTAACTGCTGCCACAGCTTGGGCTCCAGGCCTACAGATCAAGGGGGCCAAGCAACTATTCAGAGAGCAATTTCTCTTACTTTGACCTATTTGGATCTAGGACCCAGTCTTAGTTGACAACCTAGGGGTAAGGAGTGCTGATGAGGGAGAACTTTTGAGACTATGGAGGGGACATCATACTAATAGTTCTGAGGCAAGTGCCTCGAAAAAGGTATGACAACAGTTGTGCAAAACCCAGAAATTTGTGACATAGCACTCTTCACTCTGGAAGCAGAGTTCTATCATGGCAAAGTCCACAAAAGTCAAGTAAGTGGCTAGCAAGATGAACAAACACAGGAAGTGAAATCAAACTATAGTATCAAATATTGGTGACAAAGACAATAAAAACATAGAAACAGAAGAAGTAAACCAAGTCAAAACTTGTGCATTAAAAGCCTCTAAAGAAAAATATAAATTGGTCTCAGCACATGGAGGAGCTCAAAAAGGGTTTTGAAAATCAAGTAAGAGAACTAGGGGAAAAATTGAGAAGAGAAATGGGAATTATGTAAGAAAATCATGAAAATCAAGTCAACAACCTGCTAAAGGAGACCCAAAAAATACAGAAGAAAATAACAACTTAAAAAATAGACAAATTCCAATGACAAAAGAGGCCCAAAAAGTCAGTGAGGAGAAGAATGTCTTAAAAAGCCAATTGCTCAGATGGAAAAGGAATGTCAAAAACTCACTGAAGAGAATAATTCCTTCAAAATTAGAATGGAGCACAAGGAAGCTAATGACTTTATGAGAAATGAAGATACTATAAAACAGATACAATAAATGAAAAAAATATAGAAAAATAAAAGGCAATATGAAATATCTCATTGGGAAAAACACTGACCTGGAACATAGAACCATGACATTTAATAATTATTGGACAACCTGAATGCCATGGTAAAAAGAAGAGCCTAGACATCACTTTTTGTGTGCCAAATGCTTTATTAAATTCTGATTTGCAACATTCATTTCCTCCAGATTTTAACTTACAAATTTTCTCCCCATTATTCCCCTACCCACTGCCCCAAATTAGCAGTTGCACAGGATATCCCCTCCTCCAATCTGCACTCTCCCATATCTTTTCACATACCGCCTTCGAATTTTCCAGTAGGGCATGGTGGATCTCTATGCCCAGTGCCTGAATATCTCATTTCCAAATCACATGTAAAATAGTATATTACATAGTATATATATATTTAAACATTTGATTTTAAAACTTTGAATTCCATATACCTTCGCTTCTTCCTTTGTCACCCAACTTTACTGGAAAGATAAGCAATTCAGTATAGATTGTACATGTGTAACTAATACAAAACATTGCCATAGTAGATATATTGTAAAAAAAAAACTGACTATGATTCCCTCCCTCTTAACCCACTTCCCACTTTTTTTCTCTAGTTTGATCTCCTTTTTCAAAAGTTGGTACTTCCAACTTCCCTGCCCCCACCCTACCCTAGCTTCCATCCTCCTCCTCTCATACCCATCCCCCTGCTCTCCAATACTGTAAGATAACCTATTTAGTGTAAGTCATTCTCTACCCTAGATCATTCAGTGAGAATAAGTTTGACCCTTTTCCTTCTGCCTTCCTATTCTTCCCCTACATTTTAATCATTTTCCCTTTCATCTTCTATATGAAATAGTTTACCCCATTCTATCTCTCCCCATCTCTTCTCCTCTTCTCATTATATTCCTCTCTCACCTCTTAATTTCACCTTTAAGTATCAACCCTTCTTATTAAATTGGTCCTGTGCCCTCTATTTATGTATATTTGTGAACATATATACACACATTCACATATGTATTCATATGCCCATATACCCTCTGATATAGACATATATATGTGTGTGTATATATATATATATATATATATATTGAGTCCCATCAAATTTTTTCATACTGAGAAAAGTTTCATCAGTTACAATAATCATTTTTCCATGTAGGAATGTTAATATTCCAACTTTGATAAGTTCCTTGTGATTTATTTTCCCTGTTTACTTTCTTATGTTTCTCTTGCTTCTTGTATCTAAATGTCAAATTTTCCATTCAACTGTGTTTTTTTCATCAAGAGTCCTTGAAAGTTTTCTATTCCACTGAGTAACTGTATTTTCCCCTGAAACATGATACTCAGTTTTGCTGGGTAGGTAACTCTTAATTTTAAATGCAGCTCCTTTGCCCTCTGAAATGTCATATTCCAATCCCTCAGTGTAGAAGCTGCCAGATCCTGAGTTATCCTGATTGTGTTTCCATAATATTCTAATTGTTTCTTCCTGGCAGCTTACAATATTCACTCCTTGATCTGGGAATTTTGTAATCTGGCTATAAAATTCCTAAGAGTTTTCTTTTTGGGATCTTTTTCAAGAGGTGATCTTTGGATTCTTTCAACCTCTATTTTGCCCTCTGGTTCTAAAACATCAGGGCAGTTTTCCTTGAGAATTTCTTGGAGGATGATTTCTAGGTTCTTTTTTTAGATCATAGCTTTCAGGTAGCCCAATCACATTTAAATTATGTCTCCTGGATGTATTTTCCAGGTCAGTGGTTTTTCCAGTGAGATATTTCATATTGCCTTCTATACTTTCATTTGTTTGGATCTGTTTAATAGCATCTTAGTTTCTCATAAATCACTAGCATCCATTATCTCCAATCTAATTCTGAAGAAATGATTCTCTTCAGTGAGATTTTGAGATTCTTTTTCCATCTGGCAAATTCATCTTTTTAAGGCATTCTTCTCTTCATTGTCTTTTGGGCCTCTTTTGCCATTTGAGTTAGTCTGTTTTTTACGGTGCATTTTCCTCAGTCAGGCTGTTGACCCTCATTTTGTAGTTTTCTTTTATCGTTCTCATTTCTCTTCCAAATTTTTCCTGCACTTCTCTTATCTACTTCTTAAGGTCCTCTATGGCCTGTAACCAGCTTGTATTTTCCTTTGAAACTTTTGGTGCAGGAGTTCTGACTTCACTGTCCTCGTCCTGTTCCATGCGTTGATCTTTTTGTCCCCAAAAGAGGAGTCTCATGTTGGATTCTTCTGCTTCCTCTGCTGCCTTTGCCTGGTCATGTTGCTGCTCAATTACTTGACTTTTGGGCTTTTTGCAGCAGTAGGACTCTGCTACCAGACAGGGGAGATTCCACCCGAAATACTTGGGTTTTCTCAGCTGCAGGAGTTATTACTTGAGTGCCTTCTGAAGCCTCCACAAGCTGTGGTAAGCTGGTCACACACACCAAGACCTCCACCCTAGACTGCAATCCAGATCCAAGCAGGTTAAAGCAAGGGCAAATACCCCTTAGTCTAGTCGGTTTGTACCGCTACACTCTGCAGGCCAGGACCTGAAGCTGCCACGTGGCAGCGTCTGTGCCATGGTGCCTCAGTGGCTTCTTGGCCCCATGGAAGAGGCTGATGCATTCCCAATTGCTGGATCCCAAAATCCACAGTGCATTGACTTCTCTCTCTGTCCTTAGCATCTATGTGTTGATAATTCTGGACCGCTACAGCTGCTGGTGATCTGCATTATCTCCAGCTGGTGGTTGGTCACCCCCCCCCACCCCGGTCTAAAACTTCTGGCTGTCATGGGGCTGAGTTCAACCCCCAGAGCATTGTGCTGGCTGATTCCTGCTTCCCTGTCGTGCTGTCCTCAATGGGCAGTTAGCTTCTCTGTGTCATTTTGAGGGTTTTGTTGCTCCAAAATTTGTTCAGAGTCCCTTTTACATGAATTGGAAGTGGTTGCCATCATCTTTCAAGAAATTCTCAAGGAAAATTGCTCTGATAGTCTAGAAACAGAATGCAAAAAAGGAACTGAAAGAATTCTACAATCTCTAGGAAAGATCCCCCCCCCCCAAAAAAAAAAACAAGGAATATCATAGCCAAATTCCAGATTTCCTAGGTCAAGAAGAAAATAGTAAAACTGTCAGAAAGAAAGAAAAAATTGAATTTTGTGGAAACACAATGAGGATAACCCAAGATCTACTAGCTTCTACATTAAGGGATCGAAGGACTTGGAATATGATATTCCAGAAGTCATTGGAGCTAGGATTAAAACCAAGAATCATCTACCCAGCAAAATTGAGAATACTATTTCTTGGGAAAATATGGCTATTCAATGAGATAGAGGACTTTCAAACATTCTTGATGAAAAGACAAGAGTTGAAGAGAAAATTGGATTTTCAAATTCAATAAGGAAAAAAAAATGAGAAGGTACACAAGAAAAAGTACTCTTAAAGAAATTATTAAATTTTTACTATTTACATCCCTACATGGAAAAACAATAATTGTATCTCCTGAGACTTTTCCAGTATGAGGATAATTGAAGGAAATATATTTGTATGTACGTATGTTTGTATGGGAGGGTCTATGTGTACATGTGTGTATGTGTGTACATGTATACATAGACAGAGGGTACAGGATGAGTTGAATATGAAAGAATGATATCTAAAAAATAAAATTAAGAGATGAGAGTGGAATATATTGGAAGAAAGAGAAAGGGAGAGATAAAACAGGGTTAATTATATCACAAAAATGAGTCAAGAGAAAACTTGCAATGGAGGGGAATAACAGGAAGGTAAAAGGGAATGAGTCAAGTTTACTCTCATTGAATTTGACTTAAGGAAGGAATACTATACACACTCAATTAGGTATCTTACTCCACAGGAAAGTAGGGGGAAAAAGGAATAAGAGGGAGCATGATAGAAGGGAGGGCAAATTTGGGGATAGGGTAGTTAGAGGCAAGCACTTTTGAGAAGGGACAGGGTCAAGGTAGGAAATGGAATAAATGGGTGGGGGGAAGGCAAGAATAGGATGGAGGGCAATATAGTTAGCCTTTCACAATACAACTAATATGGAAATGGTTTGTGTAACTGCATGTGTACAATATATATTGAATTGCTTGTCTTACCAGTGTGGGTGGGTGAGAAGGGAAGAAGGGAAAGAAACTGCAACTCAAAGTTTACAAAAAAATGTTAAAATTTGTGTTTTACATGCAACCAGGAAATAAGATATATGGGATATAGAAATCTATTTTGCCCTACAAGAAAGAAAGGGAGGGTATGGGGGAGGATATAAGAGAGAACAGATTGGGGAAAGGGGTATTCAGTAGGCTAACTATTTTAGGGTGGGGTTAGGAGAGAGAAAGGGAGAAAATGTGTAACTCAAAACCTTGTGGAAATGAATGTTGAAAACTGAATATAAATTAAATCAAAAGAAAGAAGAAAAATAAGTAGAATTGGACAAGTAGAAGCTTATGACTATGAGTCATCAAGAATCAGTCAAAAAAATTTAAAGAATGAAAATAATAGAAGAAAATGCAAAACATGGGATTGGAAAAAAAAAACTGACCTAGAAAATATATGTGGGAGAGATGGTTTAAGAATTATTCATGTACCTGAAAGCTATGATAAAAAAAAAAAAAAAACTAGCCTGGTCAGTATCTTGCAAGAAATTATCAAGGAAAACATCCCTGAAGTCCCAGAACAAGATCATAAAATAGTCATTGAAAGAATCCATCAGTCACTTCCTGAAAAAGATTTGAAATTGAAATCACCAAGGAATATTGTAGGTGAATTCCAAAATTATCAGGTCAAGGAGAAAATTACTGCATGCAGCTAGAAAGAAACAATTTAAATATGGTAGAACTACAGTCAGGAATATGCAGGATCTTGCACCTTCTAAATAATAATATCATGGGGCTTAGAATATGATATTCTTTAAGGCAAAGGAGCTTGGATTACAACTAAGAATGAACTACCCAGGGGCAGTCAGGTGACTCAGCGAGTAATAGCACTGGCTCCAGTGTTGGGATGACCTGGGGATCAAATTTGGGCTCACATACTTAGCACCACACCCAGAAATAACTGGCTGTGTAACCTTGAGCAAGTTACTTAATGCTGATTGCTTTAAAAAAAATTTTTTTTAAATGAACTACCCAGTGAAGCTGAGCATAATCTTTTAGGCAAGGAGTGGACCTTCAGTGAAATAAAGAACTTTCAGACTTTCCTGATGAAAAGCAGAGCTTAATGGAGAATTTGATCTTCAAATACAAGATTCAAGAGAGGCATAAAAAGGTAATCAGGAAAGGAGAAAAAAAATAATGGGAAACTGTTTACATCCCTACCTTGGAAGATGTTACTTATAACTCTTGAGAGCTGTATACTTATTATTACATTTAGAAGGGATAAACATAAACAGAGGGGGGAGGATTTAAGGTGTGTTTGATGTAATGATTAAAAAAATAATTATGTGGTAAAAAGGTATTGTAATAGGAGAAGAGGAAAGGAGGAGGTAGAAAACTGTAAATTATATCACATGAAGAGGCAAAAAGACATATTAGAGTGGGGGGAAAGAAGGAAGGGGTATGAGCATTGTTTTACTCTATTCTCATCATATTTGCCTCATGGAGGGAATAACATACTCAGGTATAAAAATCTAATTTGAGTTATATGCAGTAGGAGGGGAAAGAGAAAAGAAGAGAGGTGGCTATTAAAAGTGAGGGCAGATTGAGGGAGTTGGTAGTCAAAAGTAAAACAATAGTGAGCAGGGAAAGAGAGAAAGGAGAAAGAAAAGCCTAAATGGGAGGGGAGAATAGTATGGAGAGAAAGAAACAGATAGTAATCATAACTTTGAATGGTATGAACTTTTCCATAAAAGTGAAGTGGATAGCAGAATAGATTTCAAATCACAATTCTACAATATGTTGTTTACAAGAAACACATTTGAAGCAGAGAGATACAAAGAGTAAAAGTAAAAGACTGGAGTAGAATATAATATGCTTTAGTTGAAGTACAAAAGAAAAGGCAAGGGTAACAATCCTGATCTCAGACAAAGCAAAACCAAAATATAAATCTAATTAAAAGAGCGAAGAAAGGGAATTACATTCTGCTAAAAGGTTCCATAGACAATGAAGCAATATCATTATTAAACATACATGCACAAAGCATCCATATTCTTAGAGGAGAAATTAAAGGAATTATAGGAAAAAATAGAAAAATTATACTAGTGGGGGACCTCAACCTCCCCTTCTGAGAGCTAGATAAGTTTAACCTAGAAAGAAGGTAAGGATGTGAATATAATTACAGAAAGTTAAATGTAATAGATCTCTGGAGAAAACTGAATGGGGATAGAAAGGAATATACCTTGTTCTCAACTATACATGGCAGATACAGAAAAAAAAAAAACTGAACATTTAATAGGACATTAAAACCTCACAATCCAAGACTAGCTGCCTCTCCTTTAGAATGCTTTCTACTGACAGTCCCAATAAAACAAATTTCCAGGAGCAGAAAGAGGACCTCTGCATGGCTCTGGCTCTAAGCACCTACAATCCATGTAAAGGGGGATTCTGAACAAACTCTGGAGCTACAGAACCCAGAAAATGACACGGAGAATTTAACCTCCCGCTGAGAACAGGCTGGCAGGCTGGCAGGAATAGTCCAGTGCTCAGCGACCCAGGAGCCCAGCCCAGTCCCACACCGCGGTTTAGCACCAGGGGATGCCTGACCAGCCACCAGCTGGAGGGACTCCTGACCACCAGCAGCTTTGGCAGACCAGAATTATCAACACATAGATACTAAGAAAAAAGTGAGAGGTCAATGCAGTGTGGACTTTGTCACCCATTAGTTGGGAGTACATCAGCTTATGCCCCCAGGGCAAGAAGCCACTGAGGGCTTCAGCACAGCTCCCCTTCATGTGCAGCTCCAGCTCCTGGCCTGCAGAGTGTAGGGGGAACAGGCGACCAGTGTGAGGGGTAATTGCTCTTGTTTTAACCTGCTTGGATCAGGAATGCAGCCTAGAGTGGAGGTCCTGGGGTGTGTGTCCAGCTTGCCAGAGATAGTGGAGGCTTCAGAGAGGGCACCCAACTAATAGCTACTTTAGCTGAGAAAACCCCAGTGTTTAGATTGGAAGCTCCTCTGTCTGGTAGCAGAGTCCTACTGTGGCAAAAAGCCCAAAAGTTAAGTACTTGAGTGTCAACATGACCAGGCAAAGGCCGCAGAAAAGCATAAGAATCGAACATTAAACTCCTCTTTTGGGGACAAAAATGATCAAAGCATGGAACAGGACGAGGACAGTGAAGTCAGAACTTCTGCACCAAAAGCTTCAAAGGAAAATACAAGCTGGTTACAGGCCATAGAGGACCTTAAGAAGCAGATAAGAGAAGTGCAGGAAAAATTGGGAAGAGAAATGAGAACGATACAAGAAAATTACAAAATGAGGGTCAACAGCCTGACTGATGAAAATTAACCTTCAAAAATAGATGAACTCAAATGGCAAAAGAGGCCCAAAAGACAATGAGGAGAAGTATACCACAAAAAAGACAAATTTGCCAGATGGAAAAAAGAATCTCAAAAGCTCACTGAGGAGAATCATTTCTTCAGAATTAGATTGGAGCAAATGGAAGCTAGTGAATTTATGAGAAATCAAGATGCTGTTAAACAGATGCAAACAAATGAAAGAATAGAAGGCAATTGGAAATAGCTCACTGGAAAAACCACTGACATGGAAAATAGGTCCAGGAGAGATAATTTAAAAATTATTGGATTACCTGAAAGCCATGATCAGAGAAACATTCTAGAAATCATCCTCCAAGAAATTCTCAAGGAAAACTGCCCTGATATTTTAGAACCAGAAGGCAAAATAGAGGTTGAAAGAATCCACCAATTGTCTCCTCAAAAAGATCTGAAAAAGAAAACTCCTAGGAATATTATAGACAGGTTCTGAATTTCACAGATCAAGGACAGAATATTACAAGCAGCCAGGAAGAAACAATTTGAATATTGTGGGAACACTATCAGGTTGACTCAGGAACTGGCAGCTTCTACACTGAGAGATCGAAGGGCTTGGAATATGACATTCCGGAGGGCAAAGGAGCTAGGATTAAAACTAAGAATCACCCACCCAGAAAAACTGAGTATCATGTTTCAGGGGAAAACAAGATCATTCGGTGGAATAGAGGACTTTCTAGCATTCTTCATGAAAAAACTAGAGTTGAAGAGAAAATTTGACATTCACATACAAGAAGCAAGAGAAGCATGAGAAGGTAAACAGAAAACAAAGAAATCATAAAGAACTTATCAGATTTGAACTATTAACATTCCTACATGGAAAAACAATAATTGTAACTTATGAAACTTCTCTCAGCATGAGAATAGTTGAAGGGAATATAAATGTATGTGCATACATATATACATATGTGTGTATGTATACATATACATATATGTCTATATAGGAGGGTATATGGGCATATGAATGCATATGTAAATGTATGTATATTTGTTTACATGTATACATAGATAGATGTAACAGGACCAATTAAATAGGAAGGGACGATACTTGAAAGGTAGAAATAAGAGGTGAGAGAGGAATATAATAAGAGGAGATGGGAAGAGACAGAATGAGGTAAAGCATATCATATAGAAGGGTCAATGGAAAATGGTTACAATGGAGGGGAAGAATAGTGAGGCAGAAGGGAATGGGTCAACACTATTCTCAAATAATTTGGCTTGGGGAGGGAATGAAGTGCACACTCAATAGCATATCTCACCCTACAGGAGAGTACATGAGAAGGGAATGAGAGGGGGGATGATGGAAGGGATGGTAGGCTGGGGACGATGGAAGTTGAAAGCAACCACTTTTGAAAAGGGACGGGATCAAAGTAGCGAATAGTTCAAGTTGTAGGTGCGATAGGAGGGAGGGAAATATAGTCAGTCTTTTACAATATATCTACTATGGTAAAGTTTTGCATAGCTATACATATAAAACCAATAATGACCTGCTTGTCTTCCTAGTAAGGGTGGGTGACAAGGGAGGAAAGGAATGAATCTTGAATTCAAAGTTTTAAAATCAAATTTTAAATATATATTATTAATAGTATTTTACATGTAATTAGAAAATATGTTATACATGCACTGAGGCAAAGAGATCCACCATTCCCTACTGGAAAAGTCAAAGGGGGTATGGGAGAAGATATGGGAGAGAGCAGATTGGAGGACTGCATATCCTGTGGGACCCCTATTTTGGGGCAATGGGTAGGGGAAAAATGGAGAGAAAATTTGTATCTGGCAGAAATGAATGATATAAATCAGAATTTAATAAAGCATTTGAAAAATAAAATAATAAAATAAAAACCCCAGATTCCAGTGCAGAAAGGCATAAATTTTAAATACTTCCTCCTTAGATCATGATGAAATATGTAATAAAGAAATAAGGAAAAAAATGCATCAAAAATTTATTGGAAACTAAATAATTTAATTCTGAATTATGAGTGGGTCAATAAGCAAATCATAGATCAGCATAACTTCATTGAGGATAATGACAACAATGAGATAACATACCAAAACTTTTGTGATGCATTGAATGCAGTTCTTAGGGGAAGTTTTATATCTCTGAATGCTTACAGGAATAAAATAGAGAAAGTGTAGATCAATGAATTGGACATGTAACTAAAAAAAATTACAAAAAGAATAAATTTAAAATCCCCACTTAAAAGTCAATTTAGAAATATTGAAAGAGATCAATAAATAAAATTAAGATACAGTTTCATAAAAAAATCAATAAAATAGATAACCCATTTTGCAAATTTGAGTTAAAAAAAGAAGCCAAACAAATTAAAATGATCAAAAATGAAAAGGGTGAATTTACAACCAATGAAAAGGAAATTTTTGTCCTATGTATGGCAACAAATTTCACAATCTTAGTAAAATGGATCAATAATTACAAAAATATAAATTGCCCAGATTAATAGATGAGGAAATAAAATAATAATGTAAAACTATTTCAGAAAAAGTCGTCTAATATGTCTTCAAAAACCTCCCTATGAAAAAATTTCCTGGGTCATATAGATTTATAAACAAATTCTAAGAAATATTTAAAGAACAATTAATTCCAATACCATAAAGAATTTTGTGAAAACAGGCAAAGAAGGAGTCCTACCAAATTATTTTTATGATTCAGAAATGGTACTGGTGCCTAAACCAGGAAAGCAGAGAAAGAAAATTATAGACCAGTTTCCTTAATGAATGGCGATACAAAAATTCTAAATAAAATATTATCAAAATGATTATGGCAGCTTATCATGAGGTATACTATGACCAGGCAGGATTTATACCAGGAAAGCAGGGCTGGTTCAACATTAAGAAATCTATTAGCATAATTGACCATATCAATAACAAAATTATCAGAAACCATGCAATTATCTCAATAGATGTAGAAAAGGCTTTTGAAAAATACAACATTCATGTATATTAAAAACCATAGAGAATGTAGGAATAAATAGAGTCTTCTTTAAAATGATAAGTAGCATGTACCTAAAACCATCAGCCATCATTATATGTAATGAGCATAAGTTAAAAGCATTTCCAATAATATCCAGAGTGAAACAAGGATGTCCATTATCATCGCTGTTAATCATTATGGTACTAGAAACATTAGCTTTAGCAATAAGAGAAGAAAAAGAAGCGGAAGGAACTAGAATAGGTAATGAAGAAAGAAAGCTATCACTCTTTGAAGAATACAAGTCATTCCCCAGTTGATAAATGATCTATGCACAGGTAGTTTTCAGAGGAAGAAATTAAAACTATCTTTTAGCCATATGAAAAAATGCTCTAAATCAGTATTGATTGGAGAGACACTAATGAAATCAACTGTGAGGTAACACATTACATGTATCAGATTGGCTAACATGACAAAAAAGGAAAATGATTAATGTTGGAGAAGATGTGGGAAAGTCGGAACACTGATTCATTGTTGGTGGAGCTGTGAGCTGATCCAACTATTCTTGAAAGCAATTTGGAAGTATACCCAAACCACTATAAAAATATGCATACCCTTTGACCTAGCAATATTACTTCTACAACTGTATCCCAAAGAGATGATTAAAATGGGGAAAGGACTCATGTGTAAATTTGACATTCATTTGGATGGCCATTTAGCATACTAGAAAGGTTTTGCAGGTGTTGCTTCTGACCCTGTCATGAAGTGGTTCTATGATAATGTTATTCAGAGAACATATAACTTTTGAACTGGGAATTCCTCTTTATATAAGTGGAGGGAGTTAGACCTAAGCTAGACGGTCATTCACCTGTAATTATAAGATATTTCCAAATTTAAATTTCTATGCTCGACTAATGGATGACCTTTAAGGCACTGTGAGAAATAGAATTCTTTTATCAGTGGTTTCCTGCCTTCTTGAATTCCTTTAATTCCCATCTTTTGAGTGCTTAGTTAATTTGTTAGATTAAGCTCTTTCCTTTGCTTGTCACATAGGTACTCAAATAGTAAAAATGACAGTAGTAGGTTAACCAAGTGAATTGTAAACCTAAAAGTTTGGTTAAAAGAGACAAACAGACTAGGTGTTATGCATTTATATCATTTATTCCCTTAAAACTAGCAGATACATGCTGCATGGAGCCAAAATGTAAGTTCTGACTGTTACAAGAAAGACATAAGTTATTTTAGGAAAATCCCAGGATGTCTTTGTCCCTCAGAGTCATGGTCTTCATATGTTTTTACAAAGGAAGTTTCTTAGTTGAATAAATTTGTAAATACAATCAAACAATACTATTGACAAAGTAGTGTCAGCTGGAAATTACTATCCCAGGATATCTGAATTTTCCCCTATTTGGACAACAGTATTTCCTCTATTCTGATTGTAGGCATCCTGTCATAAACAGCAAAAATACTCGTTTGTCGAACTTACCTGGTGTTTCAAGTTACCAACACAGGAGAGGGCATTTTTAGAGCAAAGTAAAGGTGTCTGCTTGATTAGTCCAGACTTTGACTCTTATTGAGGTCCAAAAATGGTATGAAATGATTGTCAATATCAAGAATTCAAAACATACCATTATGGGTTCATTTTTCTGATTATATAATCAGAAGACTCTCACAGATCTAAATATATTAACTTATTTTTTTTTGTAGAAAGCATCAATTTTACTTTTATGGTAGCTGTATGATTGTGTCCAATTGGGTACTTACCATTTTCTCTTTACTCCAATAAAATACTTATATACGTTATCTCATTTGGTCTTCACATCTTGGTATCTAGGTATTCCTTGTGCATGCAACTTCATCTCCTAATGTCATACCTTTTCACTTGCTCTATTTCATGCCTGGAGTGCTCTCTGTCTTAGTTTCCACTTCCTTGTTTGTTTTAAGAGTCAATTCAAATCCTACCTTCTGATAAAAGACTTTTCCCCATACACTCTGCACTACTCCTCTAATGCCTTCCCTATGAAATTTCCTCCAATTTATTCTGCATATATTTTCTATGTGCATAAGTGACTGCATGTTGTCTTTCCAAATAGAATAAGAAATCTTTGAGGGAACGGATTCTTTCTTTGTTTTCCTTCTCCTTTGAATATCCAGTACTTAGCATAACATTTCACACGTAGTAGCAAAAATGGTTTAATAAAATATTTTTCCCATATTACTAATAACAACTCTATCATTTATCAATAAACACTTATTAAACACATTCTATATTCCAGGCAAAGCTCTGGGGATGGAATTAATCCCTTCTGGGAGACAAAAACATATATAAATTGAATGAATACACATACCTGTATATACAATGTATTTAAACATAAGATTGTTTCAGAGGGAGAGAACTCACTGTTGTGATCAAGAAAGACTTCATGGAGAAAACAATGATTAAATTTCATTTTTAAATATGAAAAGGTTCTATGAAGAGGGTGGAAATAGGCATATTCTATCCAAAAGGAATGAATGGCTCATGAAAAGGGAAAAAGACGAGAGGCAGAATTATGTGTGTGAGGAATAGAGAGAAAATAAATTTGGCTAGATAAAATGGTATGGGAGACTTAGTAACATCTAATGAAGCTAGAAAGAAAAGTTAGGACTAGATTGTAGAGCATTTTAAAAGGTATACAGAGTAAATTATATTCCATTATAAATTTACTAGGGATCCACTGCCTGATTGAGTAAATGAAAAACATGGTCAGATCGACACTTAGGAAAAATTATTTTTTCAGCAATATATAGTATCAGAGTTGTGTTGGAATTGAATCATACAGGTTCAACACAAGTTAAATCTTCAGAGTTAGTATTTGCACTTCAGAAATCAGCAAACACTACAAATCATAGCTTGATTTATTGTTCTGATAATTGTTGAGACTTAAGGAAGAGATAGAGAAAATCTATGTGAGATGACAGGTGATGAAGACCTGAACTAAGTTAATAATTTTGTGAGCAGAAGGGAGGAGATGGATGTGAGATAGAGTGTGGAGGTAGAAATGGTAAAACTTGGGAACTGATTGTAATATGCAGGGAAAAAGTCAATGAAGATTTGAGGTTAATGGCAAGGTTATGTATATGGAAGAATTAAACAGTTGTGTGACTTTTAGAAGAAAGAGAAATTTGAAATACAAGATAACTTTATTTGCAAGATGAGTTCAGTCTTGGGAATATTGAGTTTGAGATTCCTCTGTGACATTCAGTTAGAAATGTCCAAAAGGTATTTGTTGAAGTGAGACTGACAGTCAAAGAAAAAACTCAAAGAAATAATATATAACTAATAACTAAATATATGTCTTATCAACAAAAATCTTAATGAAATTTTAAATTATTAAATAATATGTATGTCTCCTACACAAAGATGACAACTAAATCTTTGGGAGACAATGAGTTTGCCATGAGAAATAATTGTAAAAGGAAAAGAAAAGAAAGTCTAGCATAGAACTTTAGGAAATATGGGACATGATATGGATGATGAGACAATAAAGAATAATGAGGAATGTTAATATTGATAGGAGAATCAAGAGAGGGTAGAGTCATAATGACTCAAAGAGTAGAATGTATATAGAAGGAAAGTGTGGTTCCTCAAGGGAAATGAAACAGCTTGGTCAAGTAGACTGGTAATATAAAATACTCATGAGACAGAGAAAGAAGTTAAAATAAATGTTAATTTAATGGAAAGATTCCCTTTTAATTTGGTGATGAAGAAAGTGTCATGGAGGAGGTAACTTTTGATTTGGATCTTGAAAGATGCATGGAATTACAATAGGCAGGGATAAGGTATAAGAAATTCCAGACCTAGATAATTCTGCAAAACAAGTACATTTTATGCCGGACATATTTAGGACACAGGAAACATCAAATTTGACTGAAGTATTGTATATGTGAGGGAGGGTATAGGAAGATAGGTATAAAATTGTAAATTGTAGATAGATTGAAAAGGAACACAAATAATATGCTTAGACAATTGTTGATAAAGAATTGGGAGGGAGGGTAGAGACTGAAGCTTGTTTCTTAAAAATAAGTACTATTGATCTTCCTACCAACATAATATGTGTTCAATCAGTCACTTTAAAACTAACTGCTAATGTGTAGGTCTCCTGATTAACTTTCACTGCACTATATACTATTCTTCAAATGTTTAGTAAGCTAAGCTGAAAAGACCACTACTCATTTTGTGGAAAATTGCTGCTTTTTGTGTTTTTTGCCTGATAAAAATGAAACTATTTCAGTTGTTTCTCTTCTTTCCTTACCTTACTTCTAGAGCAGCTTTTTTTTTTAACTCTGTAAAGACATGAAGACTATTCTTTGATATTTTACACTAGAAGGCAGTTTGTACTTCTATGTTACTTTTTAACAGTAATTGATGTTTATTGTGCTTTAATTACATCGTCTTTTTACACACTTCAACTGCCTCCTCAAAGGAGATTTTTTTCATTTTTCTAATGCTTTATTAGCTTCTGATTTCCATCATTCATTTCCACCAAATTTTGAGTTACAAATATTCTCCCAGTTTTTCTCCTACCCACTGCCCTAAAATAGCAGGCCCACAAGATATTCACTGCTACAATATGCCCTGTCCCATATTTTCTCCCATATCCCTTTCGGCTTTTCCAGTGTGGCATGGAGGATCTCTATGCCCCATTGCCTGTATATCTAATTTCCCAATTATGTGTAAAATAGTATTAATATTAGTATGTGTGTGTATTTATATATTTTTTCAAACATTTGATTTTAAAACTTTGAATTCCAGATTCATTCCCTTCCTCCTTTGTCACCCACCCTTACTGGGAAGATAAGCATTTCAGTATGTGTTGTACATGTGTAAGTAATGCAAAACATTACCATAGTAGACATATTGTAAAAGACTGACTATATTTCCCTCCCTCCTATCCCACCTCCCACTTGTTCTATTCTCTGCTTTGATCCCATACCTTTTCAAAAGTGAGTTCTTCCAACATCCCTCCCCCCCAGCCTGCCCTCCATTCCATCACCCCCCTCTCATTCTCTTCTCCCCTACTCACCTGTCTGGTGAGATACCCATTTCAGTGTGTATTTCATTCCCTCCCCAAGCCATATTCAATGAGAATAAGGTTGACCCATTCCCTCTTGCCTTCCTATTCTTCCCCTAAATTGTAACCATTTTCCCTTGCTTCTTCTATATGAGATGGTTTAACCCCATTCTGTCTCTTCCCATCTCCTCTAATTATATTCCTCTCTCACCTCTTAATTTCACCTTTTAACTCTCATCCCTTCCTATTAAATTGGCCCTGTGCCCTCAATCTATGTATACTTGTAAGCATATATAAACACATTCACATTTGTATTCATATGCCCATATACCCTCATATATATATATATATATATTCCCTTCAACTATTTTCCTACTGAGCAAAGTTTCATAAATTACAATTATCATTTTTCCATGTAGGAATGTTAATAATTCAATTTTGATAAGTTCTTATGAATTCTTTTCCCTGCTTACCTTTTCATACTTGTCTTGTTTCTTATATCTGAATGTCAAATTTTCTATTAAACTTTTTTTTTAATCAAGAATGTTTGAAAGTCCTGTATTCCACGGAATGACAATATTTTCCCCTGGAACATAATACTCAGTTTTGCTGGGTAAGTGATTCTTGACTTTAATCCCAGCTCCTTTGACCACCAGAATATCACATTCCAAGCCCTTCAATCTCTCAGTGTAGAAGCTGCCAGATCCTGGGTTATGTGATTGTGTTTCCATAATATTTAAATTGTTTCTTCCTGGCTGCTTGTAAAATGCTCTCCTTGTTCTGGGAATTTTGAAATCTGGCTATAATATTCCTTGGAGTTTTCTTTTTGGGATCTTTTTCAGGAGGTGTTTGGTGGATTCTTTCAACCTCTATTTTGCCCTCTGGTTGTAAAACATCAGAGCAGTTTTCCTTGATGATTTCTTAGAGGATGATTTCTAGGTTTTTTCTTTGATCATAGCTTTCAGATAGTCCAGTAATTTTTAAATTGTGTCTCCTTGATCTATTTTTCAGGTCAGTGCTTTTTCCAATGAGATATTTCACCTTGTTTTCTATTCTTTCTTTTGTTTGGATCTGTTTAACAGCATCTTTAGTCCTCATAAAGTCATTAGCTTCCATTTGTTCCAATCCAATTCTGACAAAATGATCTCCTTGGTGAGCTTTTGATATTCTTTTACCATCTGGCAATTTCGGCTTTTTAAGTCATTCTTCTACTCATTGCCTTTTTGAGCCTCTTTTGACATTTGAGTTACTCTATTTTTGAAGGTGTTATTTTCCTCAGTCAGCCTGACTATCACTTTGTAACTTTTTTGCATCTTTCTCATTTCTCTTCCCAATTTTTCCTCCACTTGACTTATCTGCTTCTCAAGGTCCTCTATGGCTTGTAACCACCCCATATTTTCCTTTGAAGCTTTTGTGCAGGAGTTCTGCCTTAACTATCTTTGTCTTGTTCCATGCTTTGATCATTTTTGTCCCCAAAAGGGGAGTCTAATATTGGGTTTTTCTGTTTACATTGTTTCCTTTGCCTGGTCATTTTGCCACTCAATTACTTGACTTGTGGGCTTTTTGCCACAATATGACTGCTACCAGACAGGGGAGCTTCATACCAATCGCTGCGGTTTTCTCAGCTGCTGGAGGTATTATTTGGGTGCCCTTGTTGAAGCCTCCACACTCTCTGGCACGCGGGACACACAGCCCAGGACCTCCACCTTTGACCACAATCCAGATCCAAGCAGGTTAAAGCAAGAGTGAATACTCCTCAGACCGGTTGCTTTGTCCCCCTACACTCTGCAGGCCTGGAGCTGAAACTGCCACATGGGGGTGGTTGCAAAGCTGCAGCTCCTCAGTGGCTTCTTGGCCCAGGAGCAAAAGCTGACACATTCCCAACTACTGTCTCCAAAGTCCACAGTGCACTTACCTCTCATTTTGTCCTTAGCATCTATGTGTTAATAATTCTGGAAACGGCCACAACTACTGGTTATCTGGAGTCCCTCCAGCCTGCAGCTGGTCAGGCCCGCCCTAGGGCTAAAACTCCAGCTCACATTGGCCTGGCCTCGGCTGCCAGAGCACTGTGCCAGCTGTCCTCAGTGTGAGGTTAGCTTCTCTGTTTCATTGTGTGGTTTCTGTAGCTCCAAAGTTTGTTCAGAGTGCCCTTTTACATGAATTGGGAAAGGTGGAAGCCAGAGCCCTGAAGAGGACCTGCTTCTACTCCTCCATCTTGACTCCACCTGCTCCCAGGAGATTTTAGTATCTGTGATTTCTGAATAATATTGATTAGACTTATGCATTCCCATTTGATTTTTCTTCCAGTCTAGTACATTTTCCAATCTAGTACAACCCAGTACATCAAAAAATAGGAACTTTCTGGTCACGTTTTTACTAAGTGAAAAAGAGTAATCCCTTTTAGCACCTTTATTACAGAGAAGACTTATTAAGCACCTAGATGGTACAATGGCTAGAGTGTAGAAATCTGAGTCAGCAAAACCCAAGTTCAAATTTGGTCTCTCATCAAATTTCGTTGAGTGACTCTGCAGAAGTGATATGAAGTATCTCAGTTTTCTCATCTGCAAAATGAGGATAATAGTAACACATACCTCATTGAATTGTTGTAATGATCATTAAGTTAATACAGATAAAGCACTTCATAGACCTTAAAGCACTATGTAAACGCTAGCTATCACTGTTATTAGCTATAAACATAGTTTAGCAGTTCATCTTAATGTGACTATAAAATAAATTGGTTTGTTAAGGATTATTTTCTCCTACTTTTACATATTACTTCTCTTTTTAAAAAGTGAATATTTAATAATCAACAAATGCAGGGTAGAAGTTGATGTACCCTCATATATAGAAAAAGGATTTCTAGCAAGTACAGCTTGATAAAGCATAAATCTTTCCTCCTGTGAAGACTCAAAGAAAATATTAACAAAATTAATCTTTTTCCACTTTGTTCAATATAAATTGATTCCCACTCTGAAGCAGGTAAGTAAATAGATATTTTCAAACCTTCTTCACATACTACATTAGTAATATAGCATTCCATTGCAAATCATCACTAATTGGTGGCTTCTCAGACCTCTCCTAGAATGAAGGATATTGTGCTTCTGGTTCCACTGGGAGAATTTTGTCTTGGAGAAATGGCAAGGAAAAAAATAAGAACTGGGGAAAAAAAAGAAGACAAAAATATACTAATTATGAATGTGATTGCAAGTGGTTTGGAATTTAGACAAAAGTCAGGAACTGATTTTGAGGAGGGAAAATTTCAAAGAACTAGAGAAATAGAAAGATTTGAGCAAAAGAAACAGAGAAGAAGGAAAAATGAGAGTATAAAAATAAGGGGGATTATATGTAGAAACAGAAATATTTGAATTTTAGGACACTAAGGACTCCAGGTTAAGAAGTCAAGGGATATAAGTAAAATAGGTAGAGCAATAAAAAGTAAGTTTGAAATTATGAAACAGATATACCTCTCTTGTCTCTGAAAGTGGTGGTGAAATAAAGGTATGTCATGGTGCTGATGTGTTACAACTGTGTAATGAGGAATATTCTCCCAGACATCTTCACTGTATAGGTTTTGCATAAGTGATCTGTCCTAGCGATGTTACCAAGAAATAATAATAATGTTAATGTTTTTTGTTTTGCCTTTTAAAATTAGTATTTTATTTTTTCCTAATCACATGCCAAGACAATTTTTAGCATTCATTTTTACAACATTTTTAATCTTAAATTTCTTCCTCACACCCTGCCCTCCCTTCTTCTAAAAATTTTTTGGCAGCTTAATATAGTTTAAACATGTGCTATCATGTATAAAATATTTCCGTATTTGTCTTAGTTGGGGAAGAAGAAACATATCAAAACAAAATAAAAGCACGATAAAAAATAAAGTGAAAAAATATGATTTGATTTATGTTCAGAGTCTATCAGTACTTTATCTGTATGTGAATAGCATTTTCCTTAGTGAGTCGTTTGTACTTGTTTTGGATCTTTTTTTTAATTCTTAAATAGAATTTTATCTTCCCCAATTATACATCAAGAAAAAATTTACCATCAATTTTTATAAGATTGTGAGTTCCAATTTTTTTCTCCCTCCTTCTCTCCCCTCCCCTCTTATGAATAAAAATAGAGAGTGTGATATAATTTATACATGTGCAATCATGTAAATATATATATATGTATATATATATATATATATCTCACAGATGTGGAAGAAGAAACTGATTGAAATGAAAAAATGAGAGAATCATATAAATAAAAATAGTTTTAGAACTGAATTCAGGGGGCGGCCAGGTAGCACAGCGAGTAAGAGCACCAGCTCCAGTGTCAGGATTGACCTGGAGATCGAATCCCGGGCTCGGACACTTAGCATCCACCCAGAAACACCTGGCCATGTAACCTTGAGCAAGTTACTTAACCCCAATTGCTTAGGGGCGGCCAGGTGGCTCAGTGAGTAAGAGCACCGGTTCCAGTGTTGGGACGACCTGGAGATCGAATCCTGGGCTCAGACACTCAGCACAACACCCAGAAATAACTGGCTGTGTAACCTTGAGTAAGTTACTTAACCCTGATTGCTTAAAAAAAAAAAAAAAATTAAAAAAAAAGAACTGCATTCAGAGTTCATCAATTCTTTATCTGGATACGGATGGCATTTTACTTTATGAGTCCTTTTATGATTGTGTTTCTGAGAAGGTTAGTCATTCATAGTTGATCATCACACCATATTGCTGAAACAATGTTTTCCTAATACAACTCATTTCACTTTACATCAGTCTGTCCAAGTCTTTCTGGGTTTTTTTGGAAACCTTCCTGTTTATCATTTCTTATTTCACAGTAGTATGGCATAACATTCATTTTTATGGCTTGTTCAGCCATTTTCCAATTGATGAGCATCTTCTCAATTACCAATACTTTGCTGCCATGAATATTGTTGCTTTAAATATTTTTTTCATAAGCAAGTCCTTCCCCCTCCCCCGCCTTTCATGATCTCTTTGGGATATGGAGCCAGCAGGGGTTTTTCTGGATCAAAGTATATGCACAGTTTGGTTACTCTTTGGAAATGGTTCCAAATTGTTCTCCAGAATACTTGTATGATTTCACAACTTCACTATCAGTGCATCAAGTGTCCAACTTTTCTCACATCTTCTCCAACTTTTATAATTTTCCTTTTTTCATATTAGCGAATCTGATTTATACGAGGTAATATTTCAGAATTGTTTTGATTTTTATTTCTCCAAGCGGAATTAATTTAGAACACTTCTTCATATGCCTATCAATAGCTTTGACTTCTTTGTCTGAAAACTGCATCTTATATCATTTGACCATTTATCAGTTTGGGATTGGCTTGTATTTTTATACATTTGACTCATTTCTCTATGGTATTTGAGAAATGAGGCCTTTATTAGAGATAATTGTAAGTATCCCCTCCCCCCCATTTTATGCTTTTCTTCTAATCTTAGTTGCATTGGCTTTGTTTATGAAAAAGCTTTTCAATTTAATATAAGCAGAATTAGCTGTTCTACATTTCATAATCTTTTTTAACTCTTTCCTAAAATAGGTCTTTGCGTTCAGGGTACATTTTTCACTGTCCCAAATTTAGGGATTTTGTGCAACTGTTTTCAGAGACACATCTACGGAACAGTAAGTTTTCAGTTCTTTCAAGTTGGTATGATCTGTTTACTGCTTCCCGAGTCTGTGCTCTGGTCTGTGTAATGGGAATGCCAATTTTAAAGATCTTGCCTGCCCCTAGGCTGAAGTGCACCTGGACCCTGGAGTGGGAGGCTTGTTTTTCAGTAGATACTTCTTGATTGGAGAGTGAGTCAATAAGGTTGTTATATTCTCTGAGCCAGGAGAAGGCTATATAAGCCCTGATGTGTAGCTTTGTTTTGGGGCTCACTTTGAGAAGTGTTTTGTGATTTGATCAGATGAAACTCTGGGAAGCCATTGTGTTGTTGAGAGCCCCCCCTCGGCTTTGAAAAAACAAAGATGTTTATTTGGTATGGATGTAATGGTTGGACAGTTTGGAAATCTGTCTACTTGATCTGTTTCCCTGTCTTGATAATTCTGTCTGTATATTCTGAAGTTTGGGGTGTTGACCTTTTTCCCCTGAACTAGGTAAACGCTACATTTGTTTGACTGATTAAAGTAAGCTTGTTAACCCATTTTGAGTTGCTTTCCTTTAACAAAGCAGATCCAAGAACCTGTATTGGCAGCCACCCTGGGGAATGCTGGGGTGCTTGCTGCTACAGTCTGTGAGTGTCTTCATGTACTCTTTTCTTCCTTGGAACTTTGAGGAGGATCCTTACCCCACTGTGGCCACAAACTCTAGTCTGCTAGTGCTCCTTCTCACTCTGGGACTGCAGCCTAAGACCACAACCAGGATTTCAGTATGGACCAAACAACAGAGTCCTGCCTCATTGCTAGCAAAAGAGAAGCCTGTAATCTCTTTCTGACCATTTGTCCAAACAAATTTCCACCTGTGTGCTGAGAGGTCAGGAAACCAGTAGTGCTGTTACTTTTTCAGTCCACCTGAGGCAGGCTAGTGGTTTGCATGGGCCTGGTCTGAACTAGTGGCCTCTGCTATACTGTGCTCTTCTTTGGACTCTGGTACAACAGACCTTTCCTGCCAACCTTCTAAGTAATCTTTACTGGAAAATTATTTCATTCAGTCTTTTTGTAGGTTCTGTCACTCTAGAATTTGTTTATAGTCAATGTTTAAAGGGATTTGGATAGATTTGGGGGTAAGCTCAGGTGAGTCACTGCCTTTACTCTGCTATCTTAGCTTTTCCTCTTCTAGCTTTTAAGGAATTGTTTTCCTCAATTAGCTTTTATGTTTCCTTTTCTATTTATCCAATTGTACTTTTTAAGGAGTTGTTTTCTTTTTTCCAAGCTTTTGAGTTTCATATTATAATTTTTTTCATCACTCTCATTTCTTTTACCAATTTGTATTCTACCTGACTAATAATATTTTAAATCTCTTTTTGCACTTTTCCATGAGTTATTTCTGTGCTTGGGACCGCTTCTCATTTTTCTTTGAGGCTTTGCCCATAGGTGTTTTGACATTGTTGTCCTCTTCTGAGTTTGTGTCTTTATCTTTAACTTTTCATAATCAGATTCTGTGTGTGTGTGTGTGTGGGGGGGGTGTTTTGTTCATCTTTTTGGCCTTTTTTCTTTCTTTTAAATTTGTGCTCTGTTCCCAGGGTGGAAAGGGCTTTGTCTCAGGCTTCTCGTTCCAAGGGTTGAAGTTCCTGGTTGTTTACCTGGAGCTGCACTGATGTTGCACTGGGGTCCCTGGCTGACCTTTGTGTCTGATGCTGGTCTGGGGGGTCAGGGAGAGGTCGGCTGGTGTTGCTGGACTTTAGGGGTCTGGCAGCTTACATGTCCTCAGTAGGGGTCCTAGTTCTGTTGTTTGCAATGTGCAAAGTTTGGTGAGTTGTTTCTTCATTTCCTTGGTGATACACTGAAGAGAGTGTAGGTCTGGCTGCTGGAGATTACTTGTTTTTCCTGGGCTTAGCTGAAGCATGTGTCTTCTCTCAGAGTTGGAGTCTGCTCATTCCCCTGGCTAGGTTGAGGAAAGTGGAGGATCCTAGTATTAGGATTTGCCTGTTCTACAACATTGGGGCACAGGATCTGTTGTTGGTTTAATGAGGTGGGGCTTGCTTCTGTCTTGCTGGGATGTTTGCTGTACTGGGCTATGCTCCCCCTTTTGCCCAAGTGAGGCAGACATTTCCTGCCAGTCTTCCAAGTTTTTTGGAGCTCAGTGAGAGTTTAAAAATCATTTTTCTGGCTCTGCTGTTTGAGGACTTGTTTTGAGTTGCTTTTTGATGGTTCTTTGGGGGTGAATATAGGAGAATTATAGCAATTTACTGCTTACTCCACCATCTTGACTCCTGGAAATGACTTCTTGCTTCGTTGCATAACGTAGAAAAGAAATAGATAATGGAAATAGCCCCCTGCCCCTCCCAATTCTAATTAGGCAGAAAGGTAGCAACAAATTAACATTGAAATTAACTTGACTTAAACATACCTGTAAGCAGTTCTCCACAGTGTTTTCAAGGGCAGGAGTTTTATTTTTTTTAATATTTTCTACTCATGAACTGTTCAGTATTTCTTAAACTATGGGTTCCAACCCAGTTTAAGAAGTGCTGTTTAGGGGAGTTACTGTCAGAATGATGACAGATTGAAAATAATATTTCCACAAAGTAGAGAAAGTTTGGAGAATTTTGAAGTGATCTGTGTAAAGTGTTTGAACTTTGTATTTCTGTCAAACTTCTGCTCTCTATTATTGAAGTGCAGGTTTATCTCTTAGAAGAAATGGTGAAGGAGACTGGCAAATACCTTTTACTTTCCAGATGAGGAGGAGAAAAGAAGAAGAAAAATGAGAAGAACTTTACTTTCAGTATGATTCTGAAAAAAAAAAAAAGATCTGAAATAGAAATGGATAAATCTGACTTGTCATAAGGAAGAAGTGGCAATGTGACACAGAAGAAAAAGGGAAGATTCAGGTAAACTGCAAAGATGCTAAACAAGAAATATGAAGTTGTTCCTGAAGAGGAAGTTGTTTCTTATCCTCCCCAAATGAAATGATTATGATCCATTGCAATCATCACAAGGATTATCGAAGAAGAAGAGTTGAGTAGTAGTGGTTGATGACTCTTAACCAAAGAACAATAAGGAAGTATATTGGGTACTTGATAGACAACATCTTTTAGTGATAAAAAAGTATGTTAACCTCTAAGCCATGTCACACACACACACACACACACACACACACACACACACACACACACTGTGTGCATGCTTATAAATCAATGTCTTTCTTTTAGATATAAACAAATTCTATGAAATTTCTAGGCAAAGTAAAGGGAGCATTTGATTTGATTTGCAAAAAAAATGGATATAAACACTTTTTTCAGTAATGCATGAGGCATAAAGCAAAGTATATACACATTAATTTAATTCCTAATTGTAGGTTGAAAAGTGGAAATTAGTGTTGAGTTCACATCCCACCAAAAAAATGACTTTTTTTTTCAACATTTGATACTTCTTTTTACAGAAGTGTCAATTCTTCTTCTTTGTAGAGATGGTCTAAATTTATTTTTCTAAATTATAATTATCTATGTGTCCTAATGTACATATTTAAGGCTTTTCCAAAGTGATTATCATTGCAAGGCTCTAAAAAGACTTTAATATCTTTTTCTAATCACGTTAGCCTCCACAATAATTACCACCTGAAACAGGTCAAGTGTTTCAGTGTAAATGCTGAACTCCAGGTGGCTTTGTAAAAAGGTATAATTTTAATTATCTTTGGCCACATCTATGTTATTCATCTTGCAATCAAGAGTGATTTTTTTTTGGCTTTTGGAGGGGGAAAAGCAAGGCAATTGGTGTTAAGTGACTTGCCCAATGTCACATGGCTAATAAAAGTATTAAGTGTGAGAGGTGGGATTTGAACTCAGGTCCTCCTGACTCCAGGGCTTGTGTTCTATTCATTGTACCACCTAGCTACTCCTAATGGTGATATTTTTAAAATCCTATCAATGGAATAGGAATTTACTGAAAAATGTGATTTGAATTAAAGAAGGGTTGATCTTGAAACCATTTTCTGTATAGACAGACAAGGATGATTCTTTACAGGGCGAGCCCTCTATTGAATGGTAACAAAATTACATTTCTGCTTCAAGTAATTTGTTTTGAGTTGTCTTAAACAAGCATTATACAAAACAGGTAACAAATTAGTAACCAATTTTTCCTTTTGCTGTGTTATAAGAAATATTGCATAGGTGATTGCACCAAAATAAACCTCATACCATACTATTTGTGTGATTCAGTACTGACAAAGATATGAGTTTCAAAATTATCAAAATATATAAAAGCAAATCAATAAAGATGATAGTGGTTTTCAATTTTATCAATTAAAGAAATGGTATAATTTAATGGAAAGGGCACTGGATATAGAGATACAAAGACTGAGGCTTAAATTTGACTTTAGCCCCTTATTAGCGGTGTGACCCTGGGAAAGTCACTATATAATTTCTTGGCCTTACTTTCCTTATATGTAAAATGTGTAGGCTAGACAATGATTTTTGGTTACAAAATATATGAAAGCATTAAGCAAGATATTTTTTGTAAAACTAATAAATTAATTTCATTTTCAAACAAATCATTTGCTTTAAAACATCATTCTAACTTGATGAAACTTTCTAATTTTAGAAGTAAAAAAAAAGAAAACCATTTTCTTCTTTTTGCTCTTTTAGATTCTACTAACAATTCCCTAATTCAAACCTGAAAATTACAAGTTAATATATTAAAATTCTGACTCATTATTGCACATTTATGTTTGTTTAGTTAAACTTGACTTTCAAATAAAAAATAAAATTACTTAGATTATGTTGACTTAATGCTTTCTAAGTGTCAGGAGAAAAGAGGTAGCAGCAAGCACGGCAGCATCCCCAGGGGCGCTGCCACCACAGGTTCTTAGATCTGATTTGATAAAGGAAAGAAACTCAAAATGGGTTAACAAGCTTATTTTAAAAAGTCAAATATGTATCATTTACCTAGTTCAGGGGAAAAAGGTCAGCATCCCGAACTTCAGAATATACAGACAGAGAAACAGATCAAGTGGACAGATTTACAAACTGTCCAAACATTACATCCATAACAAATCAACATCTGGGTTTCAACATCTGGGTTTTTCAAAGCCGAGGGGGGGGCTCTCAACAACAGCTTCCCAAAATCCAGATCAAATCACAGAACACTTTTCAAAGTGAGCTGCCAAAACAAAGCTCCACATCAGGGCTTATATAGCCTTCTCCTGGCTCAGAGAATGTAACAACCCTATTGACTCACTGGCCAATCAAGAAGTATCTACTGAAAAACAAGCCTCCCACCCCAGGATCTAGGCACACTTTAGCCTCAGGCAGGGAAGATCTTTAAATTTACATTCCCATTAAAAGTATTCACTGAATAAATAATTAAATTTTGCCCTAAATGCTTAGTGGATTTTTATCTATAATCAGCCAAATAACTTACCATACTTTAAGTTTTCCTAATATAGCAGTTTATCCTGTTTATTTCTAAACTAAATCTGATTGATTTCTTTTCATATTGCAGTCAATTGACCATGGCAGCCATAAATTTTCAGTGTAGCCAATTCAGTCCATCTCCATTGTAAGAGAGAAACATGTGTGTGCGTATGTGTGTGTGTGTGTATATATATATATGTATATATACACATTTATACATATATATACATACACACATTTATACATATATATACATACACACATTTATACATATATATATATATATATATATATATATACTCAATTCTCATCTGAAAAGGCTGTCGGTTTAGATGTTTACTGAAGTATATGAAAGGTACAAGTAAAAATGAGAATATATTGAATATTATCAATAAACGAAAGAAAAATGAAAAAAAATAGAGCAAAGGTGGCACAAACATTGATCCAAAGTAGACTTTTTCTCAGAACTTGAAACTTTTAAAATATCAATATATGGGATAGACAGCCTTTTTATTCCTCAGGCTGACACAAGCCTAAAACTGCCCTGAGCAAACTCTGAAGAATTCCTAGGTATCTATGACAACACAGTTCACTGGTAACCAGCATATCAGACTTTGAGCAGATGGATGGAGAAAGTGAACCACTGACTAAAAACAAGTTCATACTTCAAATAGAAGAAATATCCCTCCTTCCTCCCTCCTTTTCTCTTTCCCTTTCCTTATTTCATTGTTCCTTTTCCCTCTCTCTTCTTTCCTCTCCTATTTCATACATCCCTTTATTCCTCCTTTCATTCCTCTCTCCCTCCCTCATTCCTTCTATGTGGGTAAGTGTTTGGGAAAGCAAAAAATAAAGTTCTTACTAGTTGAAAAAATATATGGATGGAAATCCAGGTATTATTTTATTTTCAGCTACTTGGTATATGGAATTATATGGGACCTAAGCATTTTAGGTTTTCTTTTTTTTTTATTAATTCTTTAATTTATTAATTTTTTTGTTTCCTTTTAATTTACAGGATTCAATTCCACAATTCCTTGAATTTCACATTTTGTCCCCCTCCCTCCCCTCCTCCCCATGGCGTCTTATATTCAAGTATAGGATCTGTAGATACTTTCACATTTAGGTTTTCTTAATGGGATCAAATAATGATATTAAAGTTTGAAAATCTAGTTTATTGTTTTCATAAAATTGGATAGTAAAATACTGAAAGTAGTAAATGCACGAAGAAAGAAATATAACACAAATCCTGAGACATTGTAAGGAAAATACTATAGAAAAAATGTAAAAAAAAAAAAAAAAAGATTACCAACCTCAAAAAGTCCCTGGGGCTCACCTACATCTGCAACTTGGAGCTTTTATGAAAATTGAATGAAGCAAGCAAAGTAAATAACAAACTTTCTTCCTTATGAACCCACTGTGCTATACTACTCTTTTTACAAAGAATGTGTTTAGAATACATTAAGAAAGTATAAAATCTATTCACTTACTTGAGCTTAATAAATAACATACAATCCCACCCAGCAAAATAGTCAGTTTTAGGAAACGAAGAATCACAACAAACTAAGTTCAGAGACCTTCCTTGTTGTATGACTGGACACCTAACAATGTCCCATCCTTCACCTTATTGATCATTAGGTCCTACTGTCTCTCATTTTATGCCCCCCCCCCAAAAAAAAAAGAAGCTAAAGTTGATAAAGATTGAGTTCCCCAGAGCCAAACTGTTAGAAAGTGTCTCTGGCAGTATTTGTAGCCAAGTCTTCCTGATTCTAAAATGAATAGCTCAGACAAAATCCAGGGGATTCTGTTCTGAATTAATTTTGTAATTTGAGATCACATTATTTTGTGTTTTTTTTAAAACTGTTCTTTTTTACATGTCATTTGCTAAATTTTCTTCCTTTTATGTGCTTTAGAATTTTTAATCTATTTTTCATCCATTTTACAACATTGAATAAATTCTCCATTTTACACTAAGTTGTCTACTAAGTGTTTTTCTTTAAACATTCCCCTTTGAGTTCTGATATCTAATGAAGTTAAATCTTTTCAAGAAAGAAATTAAGTAATAATTTATTCACTACTAAAAAAACAATCAGAAAAAGTGTTCATACAATCCATTTAGTCTGCTAACACTGCAATAGATATCCTACATGAGAGTTTTTTAGTCTTCTTTGAGAATTTATCTCAGTTCAGATTATCTATATATTCTTCCATCTCCATATCCATATTTGGTCTCACTCAAATTTTGTCTATCATACATATTGCCTTTGGTTCATGTATTTGTTGATGTTGTTGTTTTCCATGAAAGGAGGATACTTTTATAAAAATGATACTGTGGTAATCTAATAAATACTAGTACTGATACACTTGATTTGACTTAGCTTAACATTAAAAAAAGTATATATTATGGAGTTCAGAGTTTCTTGACTTTGAAATTAGTAACTACATTGTCAACTCACAACCTATATCAGAGGTTTGGTCTAAGAATCAAACGGCATCAGGTCCCTTTCCCACCTTTCCTTAACCAGAGACTTGTCCAAAAAGAACAAACACAGTGGAGTTCACCTGTAACCAGAGATCTGATCAAAAGAACAAAAACAATTAGGTTTCATGTACATGTTTAATTCTCTCAAAGCAGGTAACATGCATGTGTCTGTAAAGAGGAGCCATTCAAAAATGGGCTCAATAAAGAAAAAATTTGAAGAGGACTTTGTATGCTCAGAGCAAAGAAGAAGTGACTGGTCCTTGCCATAAGAGTGTTCCCAGTCAGCAAAATCCAGCAGGAGAGTTTGCATTCACTCAAAGAGAAAAGCAAAGCATGTCTGTTATGCCAGAGCATGTAATGTATTATGGCAAGTTGAGGTAAGAGTGGGCCAAAACTGTTTTTCTCCTTATTGGCCTATCCAGGGTTTATGCCTTTCTAAGGTAAGGGGGCAGTAGGGCTCAAGCTGGTTTTGGGAGGGGGAAAACTGTTTTACATTATCTATCTTTATGCATACAAACATATATGTGTGCATGTCTATGTATATAATATGAAAGAGAAAGATGGGGAAAGAGAGAGAAAGAAAGACAGAAAGACAGAGAGAGAGAGAGAGAGAGAGAGAGAGAGAGAGAGAGAGAGAGAGAGAGAGAGAGAGAGAGAGAGAGAGAGAGAGAG
>NW_027187314.1:5238036-5255954 GCF_028583685.1 Petaurus breviceps papuanus
GAGAGAGAGAGAGAGAGAGAGAGAGAGAGAGAGAGAGAGAGAGAGAGTTATGTGACTCTGGGTAAATCATTTAACTGTGGTTTGCCTCAATTTCCATATCTCGTAAAATGGGAATACTACCATCTACTTCTCAGGGTTTGTAATGGCAAGCAAAATAATATTTTGTTGCTTGTTTCAACCATGCCTTTGAGCCTTGCCTTTGATTGTGTCAACTCTTTGTTGGAAACAGTATACAATGTTTTGTCCTTAAGAGGTCTACAGGAGTTTGGAGACCTTTTCTGCCCTCAACGGGCCTAACATCATCACTTGGAGTCCATGAAGGGAGGAGCTTGCCAAAAGCTTGGAACAGGAAGGGTGGAACAGGAATGAACAGAGCAGATAAAAGCTCAAGCATGAGCTGGGACCAAACAGAGCTAAGAAAATGTTTGTAATGTTGGCATTCGGTCTGTTGTTCTGTGTTGATGTTACTTTGTCAGACAGTTACATTGTTAAATTGTATTACTTTGTTAGGCAGAAGCACTTTGTTGATTTGTTTACTTTGCAGACATAAACGCTTGGTTTTTGATTTGTGTTGATTTCTCAGACAGAAAACTAATTGAAATGATAGTGTCAGCAATGCATATAAATATTGTTGTAGCCCTGTTGAGCTTTGTTTTCCTAGAAACAGTAACCATGAAGAGCTTGGGGTGGAGCAGTCCCCATGAGCTGTGATATGGAACAGGACTGGAGAACTGCCTACCTGAGAATCCAAGCAACAATCATGTAAATTCAAGCAAGATCTGAGAGTGTGGAACAGGAATCATGGGGTTTGGAAGTCAACCTCAAGTTAAGACGAAAGGAGACTACTTGTGTACTCAGTATTGACTAAAGATACTGCAAATTACTGTGACCTATGGGTGGATGGCTTTTGTACTTTCCAGTACTCCTTAAGGATGACTGACTTAAGGATGGTTACCCTTTAAGGATAATTGGTTTAAAGATGATTGGAAGTCATCCTGGAGTCAAGATGAAAGAAGATTTGATTTGGGTACTCTATATTGATTGAGGAGATTAAGATTTATCGAATGATATGTTTTGTTTAATACTATGTGGCCACCTTAGTAATAAGTTGTTATGTTATGTTGTTGTGAAAGTTGTGCTTTACTATGAGATTAGATCCTTAAACTTACAACAGCAGTCCTCTGGAGAATTGCTTGTGATTGTCTTTACAGGGTTGTTTTTAAGAATGAATGTCATAATAAATGTAATGCACTTAGCACAGGGTCTGTCATATAGTTAAGTACTATAGAAATTAAAGTTATTATATACAATAAAAATAAAATATTATGACAGTGTTCTTTTGTGGCCTTTAGTGTGGCACACCAACCACCTGCTAAACTGTATATCCATAGTCCCTGCTCTGGTAAAAAGATAACATTGTAAAGAAGTGTCTGGGGAGAAACTTTTTTAAGTATATAAAATATGTAGCTCTCTTAGATATGTTTAGAATGTAGTTTTAATTTTCTTATGTGAAATGATTTTCTATAGCTAATAAAATAAATATCCTTCAAAGTTTAAAGATATAAAATAATATAAAATATACACTAAAATGATATTTATGAAATTTATTGGGACCAAAGCTATATTACATAATTTATTTTCAGGAAAAATGAAATTTACAGTTTACCTGAATAATTTATTGAAAAACTAGCATATTTGAACATAGGTGGAAGATAGAACATGTTAAAATTACTGATTTTTTCTCTTTATGAATGGTTTTGAATCTTCATATTTTCAATAAAATAAAGTATTATGAATTATTGAAACATATATTTTAAAGAAAGTTACACGATGGATAGTGGCATTGTTGAAGTCTTGAAAATAGAATTATTACTTAATTCTTTACTAGTTAAATTTCACTCTAAAATATCCTCACCACAAAGGCATCACACATGCATATGTCAAAATGTACAAGATTCCCTGAAAAATGGAAAAGCAAGACAAGTAATTTTGTGTACCAACCTTCTGATTTTTGTATTTAGAATGTGGCATAAAAGAGATGCAATGCTCACCGAAATTGTGTGCCATTATCTTTAAGAATGTTCATAGTCAAAATGAAGATGTATTTTCTATACACACTGAGTTCATTCCAAAAACTACTGTTTGCAGATGATGTTGCATCAAGTGCCAAAAAAATAAATAAATAAAACACTTTGATGCAATTGAACTGAAGATAAGAACAAGCTCCAAACTGGTAAAATATATCCCTAATTCACTACAAAGAATTTGGCCAAATTATTCATCTAAGAAAAATCAAATGAATGAAGGATGCCTATTGTCAAGATTATTTTAACAGCTTAATGAACAACTCAGCAAATTGTTTCATTGTCTTGAACAGAGACTGTTCATGGACAATGATATCTGGATGCAATAACGACCTGAAGGAGAATGGATTTTTTTGGGTGGAATTGTATTTTCAATGGCCCTTACCTTTTCCTTAAACAAAGTCCATCTTTTTCTCAACAATATCTTCTTCTAGTGGCATTGTACACTCGTGAGTCATGGAATTTAACAGTCTCAAAAATTTAAAGCTGAGGGTTGCACAGAGAGAAACAGTGGGACACATGGTTGGAATGAGTATAATGTATTACATTAAAAATGATGATCTGTGCAAGAGAAGTGCTATAAAAGCAATCATCAGAGAGATGTACAAGCAAAAAAGAAGGCATGGCAGGCATGTGTTGAAAGTGAGGGATACTTGATGGGCAGTCTATGTGCTCTATTGTTTACTCTGCAATATGAAGAGAAATAGAGGGAGACTTCCCCAACATTGAGTGTGCTCTGTGTAGAATACCCCAAATTGAGAACCTATAGAACAACAAAGACATGAATCATATGGATTGAGAGGGTATGGATAATAATATTGTGCATCATTGCATGGAGTTTACTTACTTATGAGATCACAGAACTATAGAAATATTTAAGATACTCATCAACACTTTCATTTTTAAAACCTGAATGGCCATTAAAATCATAATAGATGAAATGAAATTTTCTGGGATCTTTTGATTTATCAGCCATTTGAGTCATTAGTTAGGGTGTTCCTTCAACTACTATAAATTGTAAGCAACATATCTCCATTTTTCTCTCATGAATCTTGTCCAGAGAAATTTATAAATCCTCACAATCTGCTCAGGACACTGGAAAATTTCTTTCAAGTGTTCTGATATTTTCTGAGTGTGAGTATATGATTTTCCTTGATGACATTAATCCTAGACTCTGCTATATTACCGTGTTTCCCCGATAATAAGACCTATCCCGAAAATAAGCCCTCCCCTTACTGTGTAAGATTCCTCTAAAATAAGCCCTCCCCCGAAAACAAGCCCTATTGAGATTGCTACTGTAGTGAAGGTGATCCCCTGCACTCTGCGCTACATGCTACATTACGGTACCCTCTGTATGCACCTCCCCCCCCCCCCCCTGAAACGCATGCCGCGCTCTGAGCTGCATCCAATCAGAGCTGCAGCAGTGAGCACATCATCCTGTTCTTCCCCAGTGATTTGCTTATTGAATAAAGGTACATTTTTTTGTTCACATTTACCTGTTTATTAAAATTGCTGTCAATGTTCATTAAAATAAGCCCTCCCCTGAAAATAAGCCCTCTGGTGTTTTTCTGTCCAAAAAATTAATAAGACAGTGTCTTATTATCGGGGAAACACGGTATTAACATCCTTTCACACACATACACAATTGTGTGGGCATGTGTGTATATATGTATGCATAAGTATATATGCATGCATGTGTTTATGTATTTATCTTATCATTGCTTAAGCACAAACCATCATTGTGCTACATATAAAAAGTCTGAGAGACATAGTTTCTCGGTAATTAATCATTTTATTAATTATTGCTAGTGGATATTTAATAAAAGGGGTCAGTGGAACTTTCAAATGACAAAGATCCCTTGTGGAACCTGCTCAATTCTTATAAACTCTTAGAAGAATGGATGTTCCTGAGAATGGCAATCAACTTTGATTCATTAGCAATTAATGAGAAGAATGAGTATTGCAATGAGTAGTGGGCTTATTCTAATGAAGATCTGGGGGACTCTGATCATTCAGTCTTGGACAGTTATTAATCTCCATTGTACTAGTCTTATCAAGACTACCTATGTCTAGGACAATCTATAGACAAAAGGGATCAATTTCTACTCATACCTGGCTAAGTTGAATAGAAAAAGACTGGAATTCACCTTAGATTAAATTATTTGTTAGAATCTCTAGTTGGATGGGGTCTCCTACCCAAGACTGAAAGCTTTAGACTAGGGCTTTAGGCCATCTCATCCATCAACGATGTCCTTCACTTCAATGTCATGAATAACCTACAGATTTTTGAAAAAATTATGGTCGTAATTCAATAACTGATTATTAATATAAAAAAGAAATAATCATTTCTCTCAATGAGTAATATAGCTTTTTTTTTTCACCTACTACTCTCTTCATTTCTCTTCAGATTACAAAATAAAAAATGCATTTTTTAAGCAGGTACCACATGGCAGGTACTGTACTAAGTCTTGGGCATCCAAAAGGAGGTAACAGATAGTCCTTGACTTTAAGAAACTTACAATCTAAAGGATAACCTGTAATTTACTAGGATGTAAAACAACAATGTGCAGGTGTGTTTGTGTATATATGTACTTTCATCTGGATATTTTGTTTTTAAAGAAACCACATAAATGACACAAATAAGGAATTCTATCATTCAGGGATTGCAATTTTAGAATGCTTTCTTTAAAGACATATATATATATATATATATATATATATATATATATATATATATATATATATATAACAATTAAAGTCCCACACCATAAATGCTTCAAAAGAGGAATGTGAAAGAAGGAAATAAAAAAAGAAGGAAAGAAATTCACGTTCTAATCTAAATGTGTAAAAACTAAATAGAAATAGTCATACCTGTGTTGGATTGGACATAGCTGGAGGATTTTTTTTTAAACCTGCATATATAGTTTAAAGTAAAAATACAGCACTAACAAATTATTTTTTAAAGAACTGGATTGAAATGTTGGGAATTAAGCTGGCTGATAGTCAATTGCCAAATTTTCACCACAGTTCATCACATTTTATTTTTGTTTTATATGCACATATGCTACTTTATATGCAACTTATTTTTCAAAATTGCTTTTAAAAGATTTAAGTGATCCATTAATCTAATTGCCAAAGAAATTTAGCTCTAATACTTACTTGATACATTAAACTATGTTAAAGTCTAATTTTAAAAATAATTTTAAAGGATGCTAGTGAAATTCATTGACTATTTTCAGGGGCTACATATATCAATTAGTCCTGATATATTAGTTTTGAAAATTGTTTTTCAAATCTACTTTTCTTTTTCCAATTTATCAGTAAGTGGAAGGGCAGAGAGGGAAAAGTCATTTCATTCACTCTATCCATATAGAATATACACACATACACATATGTGTATATAGATAGAGATAAAGAAAGATATGGATATAATAAATTCTATGAGTAGTCTTTTCTTATGGCCAATTACAGAGTCATGCAGCTAACAACTTTGTTCCTATCTCTGACTCCATAGATTCTATCAGCCTGTGTTGTGAGATATCTACCTACTTTCCTCACTAGGGGTCATGGTGTGAACCCCTAAGAGAGTTTTGGGGAAGAACTGGGAAGGATTTACTCTGTGTGTATGTCTTGGGAGGCATATGGAGAAGGTTTAAATTAATCTTTGATTAACAATACCATTGAAACCACTTTAACTTAACACATGAGACATGGAATTTTAGCTTTGTGAAAAAAAAAAGAAACAAAAATAAGTTAGAGACTGGAAAGACCAAAAATTGCCAAGTATGCAGAGAGAGAAATAAAAACTGAATGTAAAAATCAAAGTCTGGCAAGTCTATTTCCTGTTACAAATACTTTCTCTGATCTGCTCTACCTCCTTTTAAGCCCCTGGCTCTTTTCAGAATCAATCATATTTGTTTCTATTCACCCTGCCTTGTTGAGAAAATTATATGGATCTATTGAACTGAGAACCATAGAGAGCCTTTGGTAAAAACTAGGAAGATATGCTAATTTCCTCTTTGGCTCAAATTGTTTATGTGAGAATGTTCTGTCCATTTGTAATGGCGAGCAGAGAAGTAGTTAACACCTTGCTTCAGCTATAATTTAGCACCTTTTTTCAAGTTGAACTTTTCATTATATCTAGACTTTTGTAAAGAAACAGAACTTGTGAACACCACAACTTGTGAAAATTAAATATTGCTCCACTCAAAATTAATCATACTGTAGCGTTTTATAATATATAAGAAGGAACTAAATTTTAATGACATTCCTAACATATCGATTTTATTTTAATAATGAAAATAGATTAAAATAAAATATTTGAAGAAAGTCATTCAGCCTTTCTCAACTTTCTAGATTCCATAAATCAATGAGTACAATGGGTGGACATTCATTCTTTCCATCTATGAATTGTAGGTGGAGCCATGGGAGGGGAAAATCCTCTCCACCATTTTTTTTCCAAGCAAACTAAACCTAGACTTCAGTTTTACCAACTGTGGAGCAGGAATGTGGTCTATTGGATAGCAGACTAAATAAACTTCAAATTAGAATTAATGATTTAGAACTAGAAAGGACCATAAAGACAATTTAAGTACAAATCTAATGGGTCAGTAATTCAATACATATTTACTAAGTTCCTAAAATTGATTGAAATGCTGGAGGTTAAAATAAAAGGAGCAAACAATAGCCCCTGCCCTCAAGTAGCTCATAATCTAATATGGGAGACAACAAACATATACATATGTACATACATGCATATATGCATATTTGTATATGTGTGGTGAGAGAGACAGAGAAAGAAAGAGCAAAAAAAAAGGAAATAATTAACAGAGTCAAGACACTCAAATTGAGGAGATGGAAAAGGCTTCCAGTAGAAAATGGAATATTATTTGGGACAAGAAGGAACCCAGTAAAGGAAGTGGGCATAAACAGAGAGGTAGAGTATTGCAGGCATGGGCTACAAGCAGAGAAAACATCTACAGCCTAGAAATGTAGTACCTGTTCAAAAACAGAAAGGAGTCCCATCTCAATGAAATAAACAATGTGGAGAGTAAGGTTTCAAATAATATATAATGTTGAGGCATGAGGCAAGTCTTCTACCAGAGATAATAGTAATAATATCCAATAACACTTATGTAAATTTAGTGCCAGGTATTGTGCTAAGGGCTTTATAAATATTGATTGTTTTGATTCTCATGTGAAATAGGTGTTGTTATTCTCCCCGTTTTACAGATGAGGAAACAAAGTTCAACAGAGATGAAGTGGCCTCCCCTGCATGATACAGCTAATAAGTGTCTGATTACCAATTAAACTCAGGTCTTCCTGACTCCAAGCCTGCCACTCCACCCACTGCACCATTTAGCTGCAACAGAGCATGGATACCCCCCTTTCCTATCTTTGTGTTGAACATTGCAGGCATGAAGAAACAGTTCACCAAGACTGTACGTGCTGGCAACTCTTCTCTTTAGAGTAGCAATGAACTTTGTTAAAGTTATCTCTGTGTGGGATGATGGTTTTTACTCTGACTCCCCCTACCCTACATTTGCCATTTGGAAGAAGTATTGAATTATTTGCTTACAGAATTCAGAAACTGGATCAATGAATCAATAAAAGATAAACATAAAATAAAATATCAGACTCAATGTTAGAGATTTAAAAAAAAATTATAACTTAAAAAGTGGAGTGGAATGTCTGAGGAGATAGTGGGTTTTCAATCAGTATTCCTTCATTGGAAGCTTAATGTCCATTTATAAGTTATGTTATAACTGGAATACTCTTGAGGCTCTAGTTCAACTTGATAGATACTGCGGTTCATTATAGCTCCGAAGTGCAAATTTAAAGTGTATACCCACAAATGAAAACATTCTGAAGCGTATCTACATGTCACTGTTACCAATAATGCCTTCTACATATATCCTGGAGTTAATCTTTTCTCCTTTGAATCCCACTCATTGTGGAAATGTCTTGTTTTTTTTTTTTTTTGTCTAAGGTATCATCTATTATACCTGAGTTATTTTGTAAGATGGAAAGTTAAAAATACAATATAATACAATACAATAAAGCTAGGTTAAAACATTATCTGCTTTGCTCAGTGACCAGTTGTAGAAATGACATCAGGTGGAAACACTTTTTCTTCCATCTGCCTGGGTCATACCAAGGATCAATACCACTTATGACCCTTAGTCAACTAATCCAGAAGAAATGAGATAGATGAAGGTGAAGTATGGATAATTGTGGGTGGGGGGGGATTATTTATATTTTTCATTTCTTTCTTCAATTCCAAGTCACTTTTTTATTTGTATTATAAAGGGAGGTTAATAATCAATTGTATCTAGCTGAAAGTAGTGAGTGGAATGTGTCTAATTGTGTCTATGTGATGTCTATCTATTGCTATAGATGATGTTTACTCTAAGTTTTGTCACTTAAATTAGTTCCCTCTTCTGCATTTCTATTTAGTCATCCATGCAAAGGGAAGAATAGTTGTTTCCACATCACAAATGTGCAAAAAGAAATTCAAAGGATGCATCAGGAAAGACAGTTAAAACCATTTTTAATGCAGTTTGTTTTATGCATTTCACAAAGGGAGCATGAACACTGGCTCTGAACTCAGGTTTTTAACACCAAGTCACTCGTATCTTTTGTAGGCTACATCTCAGTTGTTTGCTCCATTTATTTAGTCTTGGATAAGCTCCAGGCAGTTTGCTTCTGTCAATATCTGTACCTCTAAGAGATAACAAATGGAAAATCACATAGATACAAAGATGTAAGTCAGATGGCAGATTCAAAAAGGTAAAGTGTTATCTTCCCATTGAGGCCAAGATAGCTGCTGGTTCCTCATTATTTTCTCTGATTGTCTTACACAGACTTTCAGCTAAAGCAATGACTAAAACAGACCTTGTACCAGAGCTTTTAGGATGAATGGGCAAATAACCTACACCATTCTGACAGATTCTTGAAGGAAGGAAAAAAATAAAAGAAGAAGGGAGTAAGAAAGCTGAGATCTTCTACTACCTGGCAGTGCTTAGGGGAAAACCAACCATCCATCTTGGTCAATGGCATTTCCAGGCTGCCAAGAAGCAAGAAATAGTAAGACACCTGGCCTCTTTTATCTACTAGAGGAGACATGCCCAAAGGAATCGATGTAATGTTTGTCTCTGCCTAAAGAAATAAAACCAGTGTAAGTTGTGGCAATTGACAAGAATCCCCCCCCCCCAGGTTTTTTTTAGTAAATAACTTTCACAGGAGGATTCATTTAGAAGTAAAGGAAGGGAATGCCATCAGGAGGCCTTTTTTATTTGTTTCTTGGTTTTTTTAACTTACAACATTTTGTCTACATAATTTGAGAATCCTTCCCAGAATCACAGAGGAGAAAGGGACTCCAGTAACCATCCTGTATAATTAATCACTTTGTATCTCAACAAAAATAAACTCTATTACATGTCCAGTAATCTTCCTGACTTGTCCTTCCCCATTCCAGTTCATCCTCCATAGTACTGCTGAAATGAGAATGCTAAAGTACAGGTCTGACCATTGGCACACTATTACTTGTAGGTTTAAATATAAACTAATCCAGATCATGAAACATTCACAGCCTTTTTCCAATCTATCTTTCTAGCCTACTTACATTTTACTTCCCTACAGTACAAACAAACTGCTGTTGATTTCCTCACATATGACATAGCTCTCCTTGAAACTCTGCCTTTACACAGACTCCTCTTCATCCTTAGAATGCCTCCTTTCTTACTTTCACTTCTTAGAATACATGTCTTATTCAAATCTCATCTGAAATGTCACTTTATAAAGACTTCTTTATCTTTGAGCTACTAGTGCCTTCTCTCACAAAACACATTATATTGTGCATATACTTACTCATGTACATGTTTCATGCATTAGAATTTAAGTTTCTTGAGAGCAGGGATGGTTTCATTTTTGTCTTTATATCCCCAGGATCTAGCAGGATTTCTAATAAATAGTAACTATTTTAAAATGTCTTGTTGACAATCTGAACAAATGATTGGCACATGCCATCCACTTTTAACTTGGCAATGTCCAATTGGTGATGTGAACTAAGGGTACCTACTACTACCAAAGATAGACCACCACACTCTGGGTAAATTTAATTATGGTTAAAATTGTTCAGTAGTGTCTGACTCTTTATGATTCCATGAACCATACTGTCCATAGGATTTTCTTTCCAAAGCTACTGGAGCGACTTGACTTTTACTCTTTCAGTGGTCTAAGCCAAACAGAGCTTAAGTACCTTGCCCAGCATCACAGTGCTAGTAAGTGTTTGAGGCTAGAATTGAATTTAGGTCTTGCTGACTCTAAGCCCAGCACTTTACTCAGGAGCAAAATAGCTGCTCCAGCTTTAATTGTTAGTGAGGTATTATTATTATTATCATTAAATGTTTTCTCCCCTTTTTAGTCAGTCTAAATGAAAGGATGTGCTTTCTTGTATTAAATTAAATCTGACTCTCTGTTACCTCCAGCCTTGCATCTTGGCACCAAGAAGAACAAGTCTAACATTCCTGTAAATAAATGTCCTTCATATTGATATGAGTTATCCATTATAATAAACATAGGCCATATCTCTTTATATGATAATATGTGAAAAAGATTTGTTCTATAGGGTTAACACAGTGTGTAGCACAATAGAAAACCTTGCAAGCAATAAGTGGGTTATCATGGAGAAGAGGCATAGGAGATAAGCAAACATATTAGGTAAAAATAAATAGAATTATACTTTAATACACTTTGATTTACCTTACCTAGAATTTTACAGTTTAAATGCATAAAACAGGACATTATAATCTTTTGTGTGTGTATACACATATGTGCATGGAGAGAGAGGTGGCACTATATTTCTTCATCTTTATTCTGTGCTTGTCTATATTATATATAACATATGCATATGTGTTTACATGCATAGAGTAGATATGAAGGAATATGTAGAAGAAATATATATCAAGAAATATGAGGAAATTCTTTATAGGAATATTACAGTTTTATTCCTTCATGACTATATAAGAGGCATCATATTTTTTCTTTCAGTTTTGCTTTCTATTTTGTTTTCTTTTAAAACAAGAACACCATTCCTTTTTATATGTCAGTATGGTAACAGTCTGAAGTTTTCTCCTTCCTTTCCCTGAAATTTTTTTTTCTTAAATGGGCTCAAAAATAATCTGTGTCTGGGGCAGCTAGGTGGTGCAGTGAGAAGAATGCCAGCCCCAGAGTCAGGAGGATATGAGTTCTGATCCGGCTTCAGACCCTTAACACACACACACAAACACACACACACTAGCCATGTGACTTTGGGCAAGTTACTTTACCCCAATTGCCCTGCCAATATATATATGTGTGTGTGTGTGTGTGTGTGTGTGTGTGTGTGTGTGTGTGTGTGGTTTTCAAATATACAGTACAACCTCAGTTTAATAGTAACCTGGTTTACCAGTGCTTCGCTGGATGAGGAAAATTTTTCCACAAAATTTGTCTTGTCGGATGAACAAAAATTCTCAGTAGGAACATCATGCTTGCTTCACCACTTTCTTAGAGGTGCTAGCCAGAAACTGCTGCTCTTCCAGTGATGATGTCACATGGGAATATGGCAGAGTGAGGAAAAGCTCTCACTCTTTTGTTATAAAGCCAGTGGTCAAACCTCAGCTAGCCCCTGCACCAAATGGTATCATACCTCACCCAACAGCTCACCCAGTTCCTGAAGACCCTCTGGAAGAGCCACTGACCATTCAGGATTGTCGCAGAGTGACCACTCCTGTCAATGAGCACCCAGCCTTCCCAGTCTATGAGCACCTCTATGTGGCCACTGAACATAACTTTGAGTATAGTCACCTGCTTGGTCAGGGTCTGCAACCTGGTGTAGAGGAGCAGGCCCCCTACTTTCAGCTTAACATACATGCTACTGGGACTCAGGCTTGAGATCTTAGACCTGGAGTATGGGAAGTGTGGGTGGCAGCTAGGGATCAGGGCTTGGGACCCCAGGTGAAATGCGGGTCTGGTTTCCAGGCCTTATCAAACATTCTGGCCACTCCCACAGGAGGTGTGGGTGAGTGGCAGGAGGGGAAGCAAACTCCTCTCCCTCCCCTCTACGTACCAGATCACCACTCCCTCCCCCTTCCCCTGCCTTAACCGCAACCTCTTGCCCTGGTCCTCAGACCTGACCCATCTTCAAGAGCCCTTCAATTTCCTATCCTGCCTCCCCTTATTCCCACCCGCTCCTCTCTCTAGGCTCGCTCAAGCCAACCATAACTCTTCTCAAAGGTAAAATATAGGTTAATTTGTTTTATTTTCAGTTTATACTGTGTACTAATCATTTATATTATATTTCAAGTGCACTATGGACAAAAAAAAACTTACTTAAAATTATAAATAATTATTTTTATACGAATATGTTTTGAGATGTGGTACCACTAATCCACCTTTACATTATATTCTATGCTAAAATGTGCTTTGCAATAGGAACAAATTGCAGGAGGAATAGAATCTTGGAATAAAATAATTCATAAACCGAGGTTCTACTGTACTCAGGTAATGTGCATTTTACACAGCATTATATTATTAAGCCTTTGATTATATCCACATGATACTCAATTAAACATACATGTGCATGCATATAAACAAATATGTGCATGCATATCCAATACATATGTATGTATATTATATACATACATGCACTGTGGGGATGCAAGCATCTGTGCAAGCAGTTGTTCATTTGCACATGTGTGAACACATGATGAACGGGGAATTATTTGATTGACTGAAGAGGCATTCAAAAGAGCTGGTCAGCATCAGCTATGGTCTCTTTGCTTCAGCAGTCTTGGGGGAGCTCTGTGACTGGTGAAGGGAAGAGAGTTTATGTCCTGGAGAGTATGAAAGACACAGAAGGCTGCTCATCATCCTAAATTTCCAGATATCACTTTCTCAGTGAACCCAGCACTGATGTCTTGATCAAGGAAAGATCTTTGGGAATGACCTTCAGCATCCCAAGCAAGTAGTAGCTAAGATACTTCATTTGGTAGTCATTCCACGCTCAGGTATACACTTGGACATAGTGATTCTTATACAATTTGGCCTAAATCTTGAGCCTACTTCCCCAGAAGGTGAGGTGATGTAGGGGAAAGCAAACCCCAGAAGTGCTGGGGAAAATATTTATGTTTAGTTCTTACTATATATTTGTATCCCTTTATAAAAATTCCTCAATATTGAGTGGTTAAATGGAGTTGTCCACAGGCCATATATAATGGGGAGAAACATAGCCTGCTAGGGTTTGAAAAGTTAGCAGTAGAGAAAAGTCTCCCTAAACCTCTCTGGATACCCTGGCTCTGAAGGGAGATGTAACTCACCTGGACTTGAGATTGAATCATAGTGTATATGTCCCATCCACTTTTAAAATAAAGTTAAAGTATATAGTCCTGCTCTCACACCTTTCTTGGTTGAGTGTATACTTTCTTCCACAGCTCCCAAAGTGGTCTATACCACCCATGTGGGTTGTGGTGCTGGAATAACTCAGGGACATGGAAGTAGCCTTAGGTGCAATTGGAGTTCATTGAATAAAAATAATGGTTAACCTGACCTAATCCATGGCGGGGGAGGGCTGGGTATTTTTATTTTTATGAAAAGGGGGCAGCAGGCCAAATAAGTTTGTACACCTCTGTGAGGAAAAGGAGATATAATATAGATATAATATACAACTTTATTACCCTATGAAATTTTAAAAGATTGAGTTCTGGCATGGTAGTCCATGCTAAAGTTTCCCATCAATGAAAACCTGAGGAATGACTTGAAATTCCAAGCCCAACAGTGCATCAGACTTGCAGCTGAGAAGCCATTTTCTATAGCAACTTCAAGAATCAACTCTACCATGTTTAAAAGTGAACTTGGTTGGAAACATGCTTTGTAGTATATGTTTTAAATTTGAGCTCACTTTCCCCAGGGTCTGAGATGTTTTAGGTGAGAGTATGTTCCTAATTTGGGGCCTGGGGATGTTTTCCATTCTCTTTTCTTGTATGTCTTTTTAGTAACCATCCTTTAGTGAAAATGAATGTCATTTGAAGTGATATTAGATTTCTTATCTTTGGGTTAATTGATGATCTAAAGGACTTACTAACTGTACTGGTGAAAGATAGTGGGGTGCACCTACTAGAATGGAGGCTTAAGTTGATGACATCAACACCTTTTGGGGTTACACTTAGAAATTTCATTTCAGAATATAGTCTTGTTCTAGAGCACTCAATGTGTCAGTACAGGTAGATGTTGAGGTAAGGATTCTCAAAGCTTGTAAAATATCCACATATATAAGTACGTACAGAATGAATGCAATGTAGTTTTAAAAGAGGGGTCACTAGTAAACGGGGGAGTCAGGGTAGGCACAATGTAGAATGTGAGGAGCTTGGGACTAGTCTTAACAGAAGTAAGGAATTTTATGAATTCTGGCATTCCTGACTCCATATCCCCTACATACAACCATGCCATCCTGCTTCTTTCTTTTTTTTTAAGCAATTGGGGTTAAGTAACTTGCTCAAGGTTACACAAGACAGTTATTTCTGGGTATGGTGCTAAGTATCTGAGCCGGATTCAATCCCCAGGTCATACTGACACTGGGGCCGGTGCTCTTACTTGCTGAGCCAACTGGCCGCCCCTCATCCTCCTTTCTATCCATTATGCGAGAAGTCCATGAATCTGTCTCCATTGTAACACACTACCTCTCCACACATTTCAAAAATTGAGTGTGATTTCATGGCTTTAGAGACAAAGAGGGCAAGATTAGTCAGAAGTTAGTTCATCAATCTACCATTGTAGGCAGAAAGAATGGGCATGATAAATGGAAAATTATTTTATAATGTGATGCCTTCATGATTCAGCTTTGAGGAGGTAGATGTTAACAATAAATACGAAAAAATGCTTAAATTCCATCAGTAGATCCTAAAGGAATGATTGGGAAGGGACTACTTGACTGAAAGGAAAAGATTTTTGAAAATACAAAAGGCAAAATACCAATATGTGTGGTCAAGAAGATAGAAGAGTAGAAGGTAAAGTATGTGAAAATGAAAAAAAAAAGGTACTGTTTTGTAAGTAAAAATCAATGGAAATTTATATTTTTTTTAAGCAATTGGGGTTAAGTAACTTGCTCAAGGTTACACGGGCAGTTATTATTTCTGGGTGTGGTACTGAGTATCTGAGCCCGGATTTTATCCAGGTCATCCCGACACTGGAGCCGGTGCTCTTACTCGCTGTGCTACCTGGCCGCCCCGGAAATTCATATTTTTAAAATAAAAATGTACAAAAATGAGAATAAAGATGCTATAAAGATTTTAATAGATAACAGAAAATTGAAGTTCTGTGGGATACCTTAGAAAAGAAGGGTCAACATTTAGTATGACCATAATCAAATTAAAATGTCATTTGGAAATATTTGATAAAAATACATAAAGACAATAGAGCATTATTACTGATAATTTGTACCTTTTCAATATGTGCTTTGCAAGTATTCTCATATATGTTTTGGTGTCTCTTGTGTCTATTTGAGTTTGACATGACTGATTTATAGAGTATATGACTGGTCCCAATGCAGAAAAGGGGGTTTAACAGTGAAGGTGTTTCCAATCCAAAGAGATAAAATAGAGAAAGAACTCATACGAATAAAGATATTTACATTAGCACTTTTTGTTGGGTTGGGAACAAAGTGGGTGCTTATCAATTGTGGAATTGCTTAGCAAATTTTGATATATGAAAGTAAAAAAATTATATATATCCTTACATTGTAAGGAAAGACAAAGGGGACAGATTCACAGAAACATGGGGAACTTATAAGAACTGATGAGGAGTGTCAGGAGAAGAATCAGGAATAGAAAAATACAACTGGTGAAAATGTTAAAGAAAATAACTGAAGATGGTAGGTTAGAAGCATCAAGCCAGATGGACTCTCTCAACATTCTCCTTCAAACATTTAAAATAATTCAAATATTTTTTTTTTTATTAGCAGACACAACTAAATGTCAGCAAGAGATATTTTTCTAGCCTAAGAAAAGTTAGGAGGTCTGAAAGACAGGTCTGTGACACCAGGGTAGATTCCTGTCCTGAGAGAATACACATGGCAATAGCCACAGCAGCAATAGCACCTTCAACAGTTATCAGTGCAGAGATAGTAAGGGCGTCAGACCAGTGGTCAGAAAGAGATTATAGGGGACTCATTGCTGGTTGGGGCTTCAGCTTGTGTTGATTGGAAAGGCTATTGCCCAATAGCAGTTCCAAAGTGGAGAAACACTTTTGTGGTCTGGAAAAGGGAGAAAAGGCCCTTGTTTCAGTTCTAAGGCTGAAGAGCACTAGCTTTTGTGACTATAAGATAGCAAGGGACCTGGCCTTAGCTCCAGGGCCAAGAGGAGAGCTAGTGCTTGTAGTGTCAGGGAAACAGAGGACCTAGTCAAAGTTCCAGGACCAAGAGGTATGTAAACACTTATTGCTGCAGATGAACAGGGCCTCTTCCTGGTGAAAGACAAGAGCAGAGACCAAAAGGATGCTGACTTCACCTCTCCCCAGATAATATCACCTTGGAAGCAACAAAACATTATAGACTCCCAGAGCTGACTCTCAGTAGGCATCATGAAAAACCCTGAAACTTAGGCAGTGCTTCCCTATTAATTAATTGTAGCTATTAATTGTAATATGAAATTCAAATTCAAGAAATAGGGTGAAGAATGAGCAAACAACAATAAAAAAAGAAGCATTAGAAAACTAGTATAGTATTAGGGAAGACCAAGACATAAACTCAGAGGAAGACTAATGCAAAAATAGCTTCAACCAAAGTCTCAAAGAAAGAATGTAATTGGACTTCCATCAAACAAGAATTATTAGAAGAGTTATAGAAAGATAAAAGTGGTAGAGGTAAAATTGGGAACATAAATGTAGGTGATGCAAGAAAATTATGAAAAGAGAATTAGTAGTTTGGTAAAAGAAAGAAAAAAAATTGAAATAACTAACACCTTAAAAAACAGAATTAGCCTAGTGTTAAAAGAGGCAAAAAAATGACTGAAGAAAAGGACTCCTTAAAAAGCAGAATCTAACAAATGGGAAAAAAAAATTGAAAGCTCACTGAAGAAAATAATTCCTTGCAAATTATAATTGGTGAACTGGAAACTAATGACTCCATGAGAAATGCAGAAACAAACAAAGTCAAAACAATGAAAAATAGAATAAAATGTGAAATATCCCATCAGAAAAACTGACCTAAAATAGATGAATGTAAGATAATTTAAAAATTATAGTGTGAGAATACCATGTCAAAATAAATTTCCTAGATACAATATTTCAAGAAATTGTCAATTGAAATACTAGTGGGCTATAAGAAATTATGCCCTTCCTTGACAAAAAAGACAAAAACAAAAACAAAATCTACCTAATCATCATCTGTCAAGAAACTGCCAGCAGAAAGGGCCCTGGTATTCTAGAACCAGAGGGTAAAATAGAAATCAAAAGAATCGACCAATCATCTCCTAAAAGAGATCCTAAATGAAATTTCCCAGGAATACTATACCAATTCCAGATTTCCCAGTTCAAGGAGAAAATACTGCAAGTAAGCAGGAAGAAGGAATTAAAATACTATGGAACCACAGTCAGGCTCACAAAAGATATAGCAGCTTCCATTTTGAAGTATCAGAGATATTGGAATATAACATTCCAGAGGGACAAAAAGGTAGGATTATGAAGAAGAGAGAGTAAAGGGGAAGGAGGAGGAGTATGAGGAGAAAGAGGAAGAGGGGGAGGAGTGGGGGAGGAGGAAGAAGAAGAAGAAGAAGAAGAAGAAGAAGAAGAAGAAGAAGAAGA
>NW_027187314.1:5255964-5387992 GCF_028583685.1 Petaurus breviceps papuanus
GAAGAAGAAGAAGAAGAAGAAGAAGAAGAAGAAGAAGAAGAAGAAGAAGAAGAAGAAGAAGAAGAAGAAGAAGAAGAAGAAGAAGAAGAAGAAGAAGAAGAAGAATTGGTTAAGGAAATAAATCAATGAAATAGAGGACTTTCAAGGATTTCTGATTTAAAAAGAACAGACCTAAATAGACAAATTTACATTTAAACATAAAACATTACTATATGGGAAGATGAACTGGAGGAGAAAGGTTGGTGCGGAATCTATTATGCTTTAGCTAATGTAAAAAAAAAAAACAAAGCAAAGTATGGATAGCAATTCATTACCTCAGACAAAGAAAAGCAAAAATAGACCTAACTAAAAGGGATAATCAGGGAAATTACATCTTAATAAAATGTACCATAGAAAATGAAGTAGTATTAAAAAAATTAAACAAGTTACTCTGATAAGGGTGTCATTTGTAAAATATTTAGATAATTGAGTCAAATTTATAAATATACGAGCCATTCCCCAATTGATAAATGGCCAAGGGATATAAACTGGCATTTTTCCAGAAAAACAATAAAAGCTACCAGTCATTGTATTTTTTAAAATCCTTAAATTGGTATTAAAGAAATGTAAATTTAAATTACTCTGAGATACCACCTCTTACTTATCAGAAATGACAAATGTAGGGACGGTTAGGTGGCACAGTGAGTAAAGCAGTAGCCCCGGAGTCAGGAGGACCTGAGTTTGGTTCTGGGATCAGACACTTAACACACACACACACACACACACACACACACACACACACACACATACACACACACACACACACAAACTATCTGTGGAACCTTGGGCAAGTTACTTAACCCCAACTGCCCTCCAAAAAGGCCAAAAAAAAAAAAAATGACATGCTGAAGGTTATGAGTGAAAATAGGTACACAAATGAAATCCTGGTAGAATAGTGAACTGGGATATAGAACCAGTTTTATAGAACAATTTCATTCTATAGAACAATTTTAATTATGCCCAAAGTGCTTTAAAACTGCGTACCCTTTGACGCAGAAATAACACTAGTAGGTCTATATGCCAAAGAAATTTAAAAAAGAAAAAGGCCCTATATGTAGAGAAATATTTATATCAACTCTTATTGTGGTAGGAAAGAATTAAATATTGAGGTGATGCATATCAATTGGGCAATGGCAATGCAAGTGGAATATGATCGTGTTGGAATATTATTGTTCTATAAGAAGTGACAAGGGGCATAGTTTAAAAAGAAACATGGAAACACTTAACCACGAACTGATGCAAAGTGAAGTGGGAAGAATAGCAAGAACATTGTGTACAGTATCAGCAATGCTGTAGTGATGGTTAACTGTGAAAGACTTGGCTGCCCTAATCAATACAATAATCCAAGACAATTCCAAGGATTCAAAAGAAAAATGTTTTCCAACTCCAGAGAGAAAATTGGTGAATTCTGACTACAAATTGAAGTGAAATTTTCTCCCCCTTTTTTTTTACAATATGGTGTACATGGAATTGTATTGTTTTCATTATTTCACACATGATTTCTCAGTGTGTGGGGTAAGGGTAAAAGAGAGGGAGAGAATTTGGAACTCAAAATAAAAAAAAAGTCATATAAATATATACTTACAAAGGAAAAATCTTAAAAACTTAAAGTTCATATTTGTGGTTACAAGAAATAACAGCTCCATAATCATGACTGTACAAAAAGATGCAAGGGGTGGCCAGGTGGCTTAGTGAGTAAGAGCACTGGCCCTGGAGTCGGGAGACCCGGGATTGGTTCCGGCCTCAGATACTTAACACCCACACAAAATAACTGGTCATGTAACCTAGAGCAAGTTACTTAACCCCAATTGCTTTAAAAAAAAAGATAAAATATCTATTATATTTTCATTCAAAAATGTCTTTTTTTTAAATAAAAAGCATTTTTAAAAAAGAAAATAACTATGAAATGCATAAATACTATGATCAAAGCAATGGTAAATTATCACTACAGAAGCATAATCATTAGATAATGTTTGACACCTCGGAGAGAAAGGAATTAGACTAGAGTCAAAAAAAGGTGATTTATATTTTTGACATACATACTATATGAAATTGTTTTACTTTACTATTTTTTTTTGTTATTTAGAGGGATTTTTATTGGAGAAGCTAGAACTTATATAGATACCAGCCAAAATAATTTTCAAGTACAAGTCTGACCCTATTGCATACTTGATCAAGAAACTTAAATGCCTTCCTATTGACAGTAGTATAACACTCAAATGATTCAGCTTGGCATTTAAAGTCTTTTCTAGTCTTTTTCTAGTTTGCCATTCCTTCCAGGCTTAATATCTCCATCTACACACCCTATGTTCAAGATAAATTGGCCTGATTGCTATTCTCTGAATTTAGATATCCTTCTTTCTACACTATGCCTTCAAACATGCTGTCCGCTAGTTCATGTCACCATTTCCTCACTTCTACCTCCTACAGGATACTTTTCACATCCTACAGTTTTAATAGTTCTCTCCTCAGATTATCACATATTTACATGCCTTATCTCCCCCATCCTTCAGAAGAATTAAAGTATCTTGGGAGAAGTGACTTTCTTTTCTTCTGTCTTTGTCTCCTCTAGAATCTATCATAGTGTTTTTACCCAAAGAAACTGCTTAAGAAATAATTTTTAATTTAAGTGAGTAAAAGGAAAAAAAGTTATTCGTTATGTGCCAGGCATTATGCTAAATTGTTAGTAAGTGTTATCTCATTTGGATTAGATTGAACTAGATTATATTGAATTGCCTTGAGTTATAAACCATCAGTTTCTCTTCCTGTCTTAAACTTCTCTTCTCAATCACCTCTATCTTCACCTTCTTCCATCATTTCTGAGAAAGTCTTACCTACCCCTTGCCTCAGTTGCAAAAAAATGTCTAGATATGGCTTTGCCTACAGTGTCTACCTCACAAACTTATTGACCTTCTCAATTAAGATACTGTAGATAAAGTACTTTGAAATTTCTAAAGCTATTTAAAATTCAGTTCTTATTACTAAAAGCTTTGTAGTTAATCTGCTTTATCAAATGCCACTGATAAGTGACTGTCTTCACAAATTTGATCTCTTGTTATCTGTCAAAATAATTAAAATGTAATTAGGAATTCAATTAAGTAAGTTAAATCTCACATTAATTAAAACATTAAGATTATTTGTGGACGATTCCCTCTTCACATCCCCAACAACTTTACTTTTCTAAATTTATTTTTTCCTAAAAGAGTTTCTATTTTTCCATGTAAGGCAGTAAGAAATAAGATTGAGGGTAGAAAATCATACCCTAGTTTTACACTTTTCATATTAAGAACCAAATTTCTGAGCTTCTCTTATTTCTTCACTGTTCATACTTAGAGAGGTCAAAGACAACTCATTATGTAGGTCAATACATCAATTCCTGAAACTAAAATTTATCCATACATCACATAAGGATTTCACTTACATGCTGATGTTTAAGAAATTATAAATCCCTGGAGCAAGGATGCATTTTTTCTACTGTTGTAATTATATTTTTCTACAATATAACTGTAATTGTAATTCTAGAATGTGAAATTGTCTTTCTATGATGTAAGTACAACTTGATAAAGGTTGAAATAATTTTATATTCCAACCCCTTTTATATGTAGTTATTTAATTATCATATTGAGAATAGTTTGTTTTCTTCCTTACTTAGAAATGACATTTTAGTGCTACCATTTTTATTACTCCACTTATTAATTTGGTTGCACATCTTTTATTTCTTTTGAACAACTGAAATTCTGCTTTGCTCATAAAGTGCTGTGCCTTCTTTTATGTGGGCATGCTACACTGGGGAATCCTGTGTCAGTGTCTTCAGAGAGACCTTGAAGATGTCTTTGTAGTGCTTCTTCTGACCTCCATGTAAACATTTGCCTTCATGAATTCTTTGTAAAATACTCTTTAAGGAAAACATCCATTTGTTATTTGCACAATGTGGTCAGCCCATTGGAAATGTGCTCTATGCAGGAGGGTTTGAAAGCTTGATAATTCAGCTACAGAAAGGATGTGAGTGAAGGGTACCTTATCTTGCTAGGTGACCTGAATCTTCCAAAGACAATTTAATTGGAAGTAATTCAATTTTCTTTCATGGCTCTCGTATACTGTATGGATTCACAAGACTAAAACAATGAGGTCAGCAAAATGGTTCTCTAGAACTTCAGTTTGGTTAGCAGCCTAAAACTTGTTTTATTTCTCCCACGCTTTTCTTCAGAGCCTGACACTGACCCAGCTCTGACAATGAATGTATCAACCTCATCATCAAGTACATCCTGTAAAGTATACGTCCAAAGGAATACTAGCATTCAACATTTCTCCAGTTGTAATTAGTGGTTCTACATATAAATGGTGCATTTTTTTCTTGTATTCCTCCCATACACTTTTTGGGGTTCTTCACTTTAAAGAAGAAGGTGAGAACAAGAAAAAAAATATCTCTATCTGTACTTTTATTTTCCACTACTGTGATGGTAATGGGATTTGAAGATCTTCCATGCCCCTTTTATTGGCAAGGGAACAGGTACTTAGCACCTTGTTTCAAATTCATGATTGTATCAAGTATTAAGATTCAGAACTTGTGAAAACCACAGTGGGAGGAAGTTGCTGATGTAACTGGAAGGGGTGGAACAGGGAGGAGCTAATACCATATATAAGGAACAAGCTAAAGAGCCAGAATTGCTAAGAGAGAGAGAGAGAACTGTTAGGATATTGAGAACTTCTTAGAACTGCCTCTAAATTGAGAACTGCTAGCAGCTGGGAAATCTGAAAGTTAGCCAGAACTGCTGGGAGCTGGAACAACTGGAAACAAGCAGCTACCACAAGTGAAGAGAGGAGGATCCTTGCTTGAAGGAGTGAGAGAGGAGGATCCTTGCTTGAGGGGTCCTGTTGTGTTTTGAAGCCTTGGGAATGAGGGTGTTCTCTGCATTGACTATTTGTACCAGCTTCATTGTTACTGTAATGACTTTGACTTTCTGGCTTTGGGACTCGAATTTCTGGCATTTGAATGAATGACTTGGTTCTGTCCTCCGTGTGGAGAGCTTTTTACATTTTGTGATTCACAACTACATCAGCATATTCGTAGTAGCTGTGGGAACTGTGGATATCATGTTGCTAGTACAACTACTAAACAAAGCAGTATTAAAAAACACTCGCTATATGGGAGTGGGCAATAATAACTTATCGTACACACTGTTCCTTTATTAATATCTAACATTCATATGGAAATTTAAGCTTTATAAAGATATTTACAACTATAATCTCATTTTATCTTCACAACAACCCTCATATGTTGTTGCTTTTATCACTCCCATTTTATGGATGAGGAAACTAAGGTAAAAAGGGATTGAGTGACTAACCCATGGTCAAAAAGCTGCTAAGTATCTGAGATAATATATATTTCAACTCAGTTCTTCCTAAGTCCAGGATATATTTTTTAACTTAATACACTACACCAAATAACCTCAACTGCTAGAAAAATAACAAATCTTTTAAATTCTTGATGTGCCAATAAAGGATATGATGATTTTTGTTTTGATATTTTTTGGTTAATTTTCAAGGAATGTTGTTTTTGTTTCATAGGAAAATAGATTTAGAACTGGCAGTAACGTTACAGATCAGTTAAATCCATATCTATTAGAGATGAGGAAATTTGGGTCTGTCGAAATTAAATGACTTGCCTACAATCACACAGCCATTAAGAAGCAAAGACAGTATTTAAAACCTATAACCTCTGACTCCAAATTGAACACATTTCCCCCCCACACTGGATCATGCTCACTGATTTTTTTTTTCCTTGTTTTGTCTTGAACTTAACAGAGTGAATAGATCACAGTAAGTACTTAAGAAAAGCTTTTTGACTTGGAAGTTTCTTTCATCAATATATTCATAGAATCACTCCTTATTGCTGTCCTCTCTCTTCTTACTTTATTGACATAACTTATGAGAGATAGACTTAGACTACTTTTGGTGTCAGTCTGAATGTTAAGATACTCTGAGGTAAAGTGTGCTATGGGATTTGAGGAAACTAGACTGTAACCACAGTTCTGCAATATGACCTTGATTAATTCCCTTGAATCTCAGTTTCTTCATTTGTTAAGTGCGCTTAATTACTCTTCCCCTCTTTACTTCATGGAGTTCTCCTGAGGCTCAAATAGTAAATAGAAATTTGAAAGCACTTTACAAAAAAGGGAATACTTTTATGACCTTAGGAATTTATTTAAATTTATTTAACTCTGCCTTTTGTTTATCTGTAAAATGAAAAGTTTGGACTAGGTGATTTCTCAAATCTCTGCCAGTTAGACCTTTATGCAAATATAATATTCATATTCTGTGTCATATGTGGAAAATCACCAATTTGCCCACCATTTTTCACAGTGGTTACAGTGGTAGAGATGAATTCACAAAGACCTGAGTTCAAATCAAATAAAACTCAATACATCCAAAGTACATCCAAAACTGAAGTCATTATCTTCTCCTCTAATCCCTTCCTCCTTCCTATGTTACCTATCATTGCAGAGGGCAATTTTCCCAATTCCTTCACATCGTAAGTGGCATCTTTGACTCCTTATTGTCTCTCATACTCATTGCAAATCTATAGTCAAGGCATGTAAGTTGCACTTTTGTAACATTTCTGTCTCTCTGTCTCTGTCTCTCTCACTTTTCTCATTGTGTAAAAACGACTGCACCTTTAATTGTAGACATAGTGCATTAAAAAATAAACACTATAATCAATTTGGGGAGCTTAGATTTGAATAGGGGACAAAAAAATTCAGTTTTAGAGACCAGGTTTACTGCAACAGTAAGAAAAACAATTGTTCTTTGGAAAATCCTTTGGTGTCTGTGAAGAAAATGTCTACCATCAGATTATATATATATATATATGTATGTATGTATGTATGTATATACACTTGGCAGTTCCTTCTGTAGGGCCTTAACGGAAACTTATAATTCAGTTCAGCTTTCAGAGAAGACCTTCAAGTTCCCATGATCTGGTGGCAATCACAGTGCTGAGTGAAAGAACTACTTCTTGACACAATAGTTAATCCAGATGACAGCTTCAGAAGCAATAACTGGCAAGCTGGTTTTTAATCCAACACCAGCAAGTTGTCCTGATTCTGAATGTTCAGAATGTACCATAAACCATAACTAGTATTTCCTGAGGGTCAAAACCAGAATTCTGAGCAAGAACCATGGGAATAATGATCAATGTATCAGCAACAGCTTGGGCTCCGAGATGGAACCTTCTCTTAACATTGGACTTAAGTTTAAGGAGAGCTTCAGCTATTGTCTCTTCCAGTGTGCCACCACTGGGAACTATGCAGCCATCTTCAATAGTGTTCTTGACAGCTCCCAGATCATGTCTTACTGTGTACTTGTTCTGTGTAAGTGTGTGATTATTCAGTCCTTTGATCAACAATGTGACAGATGTAGAGTTGCTACTCTTGTCAATAAAGACGAATTTCTCTTCTGCCAGTGTGTAGTCATAGACAAACCCTACATGTCCCAAACAGTCGTCTAGAGAATTCATAGCCTTCCCACCACATGAAAAAGTCGATCTCTCCATATTTTGTTTTCTTTTTCCTTCGTGGAGGGCTACTATGCCTTCTCTTGCAAGAGCATCTAAAGAAAATGGGTTAATTCCCTTTTGATTAATAACAACAAATCGTTTGTCTGAATAACCAGACACTTTTCTTTTCAGTTCTAATATGTTATTTATTCTATCTCCAATGAATTTCCTTTCTACTTTTACTGGTTTCTCTTTTCTCCATATTTTTGTAAAAAAAAATCATTTTTTTTCATATTCTAATGATACATTGCACATAAGGATGTATGCATCACCTACTCTTCCTTGTATCAGGATATCAGGCAACATGGTCCAAAATCAGTCCTCTGATCAACATTATGTCAGTTTCTGGTTTATGCGTCATCTCCATAAGTTTTATCATGAAAAGATCAGGAGGTTCACCTGGTTTTCTGATGCCACTTTTCAGGTTTGGGGAATTTTGTTGGTATGGGGTTGCCTCTGACAGTGTATCACATATAATATTAGGCCAGTTCCTCCCCAAAATTGGTGACAGTTTTTCTAGATTCACTTCATGCTTTTCTTTAATCCAATAAATTAGCATTTTCCATTAGCTTGATCTTTCTTTTGAAAAAATAGAAGCAATAAGTTTCAGTTACTCTTGGTAGGTGCTATCATAAATTTTTGCATCCCCCTTAAAAAGTAACTTCCAGGACCATATATTTACAAAACAGTTTCTCAATTAGAGATGACTGGAGATGGATACAAGAAAGCTTTGTGGAGCACTAACATGAATTAATCCAACTGAGAAAAGTTTACCAAGGATCAAGTATAATACAGATAAGAAGTGAAGGAAAACTAGCTCTCTCCTTTCTTTCACTAGACAAATATTTGCAGCAGTGACTTGACAGAACTTTGTTAGCCAGTAAATTAAAATTCTTTCCCTAGGAAATTATAACTGATCATTCTCTAAATATAATGATATAAATCCTGATATTCCTCATGTATTGATTAATTTGCCTCAGGGATCTTGGAATCTATTTGTCCTTTCTTATCAACTTTTCATTTCATCTTCTCCAAAACCCTTTATGGTGTCAGGGAAAAACCAATTCCAGAATGATTTTCTTTTCTTTTTCTTTTTTTGCTTTTTGCAGGGGGAATGAAGGGCAATTTGGGCTAAGTGACTTGCTCAACGTCACATGGCTAGTAAGTGTTAAGTGTCTGATTCTAGATTTGAACTCAGGTCCTCCTGACTAGAGGGCTGGTGTTCTCCTCAGTGTGCCACCTAGCCACCCCACAGAATTATTTTCAATGTAGCTTACTATACTTTTTTTTATTTTGAATAAAATCCATTTAAAAATACATGAAGACACTAGAACCTTAACCTGGAGAAACTGGGCTTAGATCTTGTGCCATGAGAAACATAAGAGTTATAGAGCAACATCTAGTCTGGAAAAACTCCTTGTAAATAAAAGAGCACCATGCAGGAAGCCTGAGAAGAGCTGTCTTTGGCATTTATGAATTGGGGGTGAGGGGGACAAGTGGGAAATTTAGACCAATCATTTCTCCACATTGTAACTGAATTTAATACTCTATAGTAATATGTATTGGGTCTATCAATAAATATTTATGAATTGATAGATGAATGAATGGACAAAAAAAAGCATTTAAGTGTTTAACATATGCAAGCAATGTGTTCATCTCTAGGAATACCATTATAAAATCAATACAGTTGATATCAGAGTGTTCACTTTTTTTCTTAATTTCACTTCTAAATTCTTTCCTTTCTTCCCTCCCACTCTTGCTCCACTCAGTGAGAAGTCGAGAAATATCATTACACATATGAAGTCATGGAAATTATATTTCTACACTACCCATGTTGTGAAAAAAAAGAAAGAAAAAGAAAAAAGCCAGAAAAAATAAAGTGAAAGATAATATGCTTCAATCTGCACTAATTAATTAATTCTCTCTTTGGAGGTGGCTGGCATTTTTCATCTTGAGTTTTCTGGAACATTTTGTCAATCATTTCATTGATCAAAGTAGCTAAATCTTTCATAGTTGATTACTATCACACTATTGCTCTTACTATGTATGATGTTCTTCCATTTCGCTAACTTCATGTTGCATTGGTTCATATGATGCTACACATGTTTCTGTGAATCCACCCCCTTCAAAACTGCTTACATTATGAGAGTGTCCTATAACAATCATAAAATTTCTTCAGCCATATTCCAGTTCACAAGCATACCCTCAATTTCCATTGATTTTACCACCACAAAATGGGCTGTTATAATTATTATTGTACATATTGGTCCTTTACCATTTTCCTTTAATCTCCTTTGGATACAGACTAAGTAATCATATTTATTGCCATATTAAAGAATTTGCCAAACTTCAGGCATAGTACCTAACTGCACCCAAAAATGGTTGAACAGGCTTACTGACTTATCAACAGTTTATTAATGTATCTTTTTTTCCATATCACTTTCAGCATTAGTCATTTACTTTGTCTATCGCATTAGTCAATCTGATGGGTATAAGGTGATATATCAACATTGTTTTAATTTTCATTCCTCTAACTGTTAGTGATGTATAATATTTATTCATATTAATACAGATTATATTAATTTCTTCTGAAAACTGCTGTTCATATTCTTCCACTATTTATCAATTGGAGAATGTCTCATATTTTTTTATAAATCTGACTCAGTTCTGCACATATTTGAGAAATGAGAACTTTATAAGAAGAACTCACTATAACTATTACTTTTAAATTTTCTGCTATTCTATTTTTGGCTGCAATGGTCTTCACCAGAGAGCTATCATTATCTATCTTTTTTCTAATTTTCTTTTCATCTTCTTAAATTATTTTTTGTTTATTTTCTCTTTAAATTTGTCTGAGAATAAATTCTTCTGTCCTACAGCAGAGTTTTATTTTTTATTACCTTCTCTATCTCATTTATTTTTTCTTTAATAATCTCTATGTTATGTCATTTACTACAAATGTTTAGTATTGATGTTACTTCATCGTCTGTGGCAACTTTTAACAAAATATAGTTTTCTTGATTATCTTTTTTAATTAGTCCTGTTTTTGCTTTTGCTTAGGCCAAGATCATGATTTCTACACTTGGAATTTTTTTTATTTCAATTGAAACATAACAGATTCTTCTTCAACTCCTTACTTTAATTCATTGTATGTCTTTCTATTTCATGCATATATCTTGTAAACACGTTATTTGATTCTGGTTTCCAATTCATTCTTTTCTCTGCTTTCATTTCATGGGTGAGTTCATTCCATTTGCATTTTCAGTCACAATTATAAACTGTGTATTTCCATCCATATTATTCTATTTATCCTCATTTTTTATGCTGTACCCTCCTTAAAAATCAGTTTAGCTTTTGATTGCTGTCTCCCTTAAATTAATACACCTCATTTCTCTTAGTCCCTTTCATTTATACTTTCCTGTTGGGTAAGATGGATTTCTAGACCTAATAGTATGTTTGTGTATATATGCATATTCTATATGTTATTAAATATATATATATATATATATATATATGTGTGTGTGTGTGTGTGTGTGTGTGTGTGTGTGTGTGTGTGAACCAGTTCAGAGGAGAATGAGGTTCAAGCATTTTTTGCTTACCCATTTTTACCTTCATTATAAAAACTTTTTCCTTGCCTTTATTTGTGTAATAATTTACCCCATTCTTCCTCTCCTTTCTCCCTTCTCCCAGTGCATCCTCTTTTTTTCAACCTTCCATTCTTTTGCTGAAATTATCCCAAAATAATAAAATCACAACCATTTCTTCTATACTTCTTCTAAATGCCCTAATAATAAGTTCTTAGTAGTTACATGTATCATCTTCCCATATAGAATTATAAACAGTTCAACTTTTTTAAGTCTGATATGACTTAACTTTCAAGCTTATCTTTTCTGCTTCTCTTCAGTTTGGCATTTAAATGTAAAAAAAAAAATTCTATTCAATTCTGGTCTTTTCATCAGGAATGCTTGAAATCTCCTATTTCATTAAATTCCATTTTTTCCCTGAGGGATTATACTCAGTTTTGCTGAGTAGTTATTCTTGGTTACATTCCTAATTCTTTTGCCTTTCAGAATGTCATATTCTAAGGCCTCTAGTTCTTTATAAAAGTATATAATAATCTTGTATGATCTTGACTACAGCTCCATTGTGTTTGAACGGTTTCCTTCTTGTTACCTTCAGTATTTTCTCCTTGATTTAGGAGCTCTGAAATTTGTCTGTAATATTCCTGGGAATTTTCATTTTGGAAATTTTTCAAGCAGTTATTGGTGAATATCTTTCAATTTCAACATTATATTCTAGATTTAGGGTATCCAAGATTAATTTATAATTTCTTAAAATTTGATTTCTATGCTCTTTTTTATTGTGGGTTTCATGTAATAAAATATTTCTTAAATTATCTCTCCCTGATCTGTTTTGTCCAATGAGATGTGTCACATTCTCTTCTATTTTTTATTCTTTGTATTTTTTTTTTTATTTTTGTTCTTCATGTCTTATGAAGACATTAACTTCTAATTTACCAATTCAAATTTTTGAGAATTTATTTTCTTCATTGCAATTTTGGACTTTTTTTCTAAACTGTTAATTCTCTTTTTGTATTATTCTTTTATTGCTCTTATTTCTTTTCCCAATTTTATCTACCACTCTGATTCCCAAAAATATTTTTGCTTTGTATTTAAAAAATCTCTTTCATTAGCTCTTCTATGAATTCTTATAGGGCTTGTGTCCAATCTTTGTTTTTGAGGCTTTGCTTATAGAGGTTTTTAAGTCTTATATTTTTATGTCTTCAGCTTTGTTGTCCCCATAGAAACTTTTTATGGTTAACTTCCCTTTTTGTTATATATGTATTTTCCTCCATTTCATGACTTTGAATTTCGTGTTAGAGTTGGGTTCATTTATATTTAGTACTGATATTACTACAATGATATCATTTCAACTCTGCTCACCTGGGTAGAGAGGGGTATGGCTAGCCTGAGCTTCTCTAAATAAATCTGGGAATCTGTAGGTTTTTGGTGCTTCTAAGGTGGTGAGATTCAGGGAGACTTCTTCATGTTTGCCTTGACCCCAGTGTCCACAGGCAGAACCTCTATTTCACTGTTTCTAACCTGTCCTCAGCACGCGTGCACACACACACTCACAAACACACACACCCACACACACACACTTTTTGTTATTCTGTTATTCTGCTCAGGACCTGGAATATTGGAGCATGGACCTATGCCAGCAGAAGGATGTGAGCATTTTAGCTGAACTCTCCTAATCCAACCCTCTAACTAAATATTTTAAAATGATTTAAATCAAATCCTGAAATAACTTCTCTGTGATTTCTTTTTTGGCTATGATTGTCATGGCAAGTAAAGTGGGATTGTTTATTTATTTTTTCTGTGTGTGTTATTCATTTTCCCAGGTTCATCTTACAGGCTTCTGTGCTGAGCCAATCAGACATGTGCAAGTGGGTTCTAACCAATTAGGTAGCTACACATAGGTTCTGGTAAATCACATACATATAGGTGGATTTTAGCCAATCAGATGGTGAATAGAAATGTATATAAAGAGAGCTGGTGCTGAGAAAGTAGGCATTAAGGAGCCAGCAATGAGAGAATGACACAGTGCTCAGAGAGAGAAGAAACTTGAGTGTGCAGAGAGAGGAGAACTCTCAGACCTAAGAGGCAGAGAGGAGACCTTTGAGAGCAAAGAGGAGACCTCTGATAGCAGAGACTTGCTGAAAGAGTCTCTGAGCTTTGAAAACAAATAGAGTTGTAGGACAGAAACCTGCCCATGGGAAGGGGCTTAGCTTAAGCCCCTTTTGAGAGCTGTTAAAGTGAACTGAGTTATTAATACAGAGCCTCTGGACTTTGAAGGTAAATTGAGATAATGGTGCTAGTGGTATTGTCAGTATTGTTGTTGCCCAATTAAGCTTTGTATTTCCAGAAGCAGAATTTGCAGGTAGGAGCCCTGGAGCCTTCTGTTGGGCAGAAGCTTAGAGTGGAGCAGTTCCCATGAGCTGAAACATGGAGCAGGAGTGGAGAGCTGTCTACATCTGAATTCAGGTGAGAGTAGGGAGTGGTCAGCCCACAGGGAAAGAGTCATGGTTTTTAGAAGTGAACCTTAATTTAAGATGAAAGAGGCCTTCACTTGGACATTTGGAATTGATTAAGAAGATTGGCCTTACAGTGATATTGGGGTAGATGGTGTTTGTATTTTCTGCTACCTCTTAAAGATGTGTAATGCTAGGGAAAACCCCCCCGGGACCCCTGATTTTGACGATGCAATAATATATGCTGTGTAGTAGGATGTTGTTACTGTGACATATGGTTGGATGGTGTGGTATTTTCTGCAACACTTTAAGGAAGAGTTTTGCTAGGCAAGATCTTAGCCTAACACCACCTGATTATCTAAACAAGTATTTTGGAGAATGCTGCTGAGTGCAATTATATATGTCATATGTTATATTGAGTATTATTGTGTGTAGATAGATAGATAGATAGATAGATAGATAGATAGAGATATGTTTTGCTCAAGGATGTTGCTATGAATATTTTACTTTATTTAACAATATTTAGTTCTAAATAACTAGAGAGCTCATTATATTATGCATTTAGAACCTTAAAATTATTTACAGCAGCAGCCCTCAGGTGTACTGCAGTGATTGATATTAATGGTTCAGAAAATAAGAAAGGAATATTGGATGGTAAGTTTGTAAGACAGTTCTTCTAGCAAGATTAGTGAATCTAGGAGACATTTTTTGCTTTTATTTTCTTCTAAAACATAAATACTTCTTTTTTTTTCATTTTTCAAATGCTTTATTAACTTCTGATTTATGTCATTTATTTGCACCAGATTTTGAGTTACAAATTTTCTCCGTTTTTCCCCTACCCACTGCCCCAAAATAGCAGTCCGACAGGATATCCCCTCCTCTAATCTGCTCTCTCCCTTATCTTCTCCCATACTCCCTTCAAATTTTCCCGTAGGGCATGGTACATCTCTATGCCCCAGTGCCTGTATATCTTATTTCCCAATTACATGTAAAATTGTATTAATAATAATAACATATATATATATGTAAATGTTTGATTTTAAAAATTTGAATTCCAGATTCATTCTCTTCCTCCCTTGTCACCGACAGTTACTAGGAAGATAAGCAATTCAGTATAGGTTGTTCATGTGTAGCTATACAAAATATTACAATAGTAGATATATTGTAAAATACTGACTATACTTCCCTCCCTCCTATCCCACCTCCCACTTTTTCTATTCTCTGGTTTGATCCCATCCCTTTTGAAAATTGGATTTTCCAACTTCCCTTCTCCCCAGCTTGTCCTCCCTTCCATCATGCCCCCTCTCATCACCTTCCCCCCTACTCTCCTGTAGGGTGAGATACCCTATTTAGTGTGTATGTCATTGCCTCCCCGAGCCAAAATCAATAAGAACAAGGTTGACCCATTCCCTTTTGATTTTCTGCTCTTCCCCTCCATCGTAACCATTTCCCCTTGCCTATTCTATATGAAATAGTTTACAATCTCTCTCCCCATCTCTTCTCATTATATTCCTCTCTTACATCTTAATTTGACCTTTTAGTTATCATCCCTTCCTATTAAATTGGTCCTGTGCCCTCTATCTATGTATACATGTAATTATATACACACATATTCACAAAGTATTCATATGCCAGTATACACTCATATATATATATATTCCTATTCCCTTCTACTATTTCCATACTGAGAAAAGATTCCTCAGTTACAATTATCATTTTTTCCCATGTAGGAATGTTAATAGTTCAACTTTGATAAGATACTTATGATTTCTTTTCCTTGTTTACCTTCTCATGCTTCTCTTGCTTCTTGTATGAAATGTGGCAAATTTTCTATTCAACTCTGTTTTTTTATCAAGAATGCTTGAAAGTCCCCTATTCCACTGAATGACCATATTTTCCCCTGAAACAGGATACTCAGTTTTGCTGGGTAGGTGATTCTTGGTTTTAATCCCAGCCACTTTGCCCTCCAGAATATCATATTATAAGCCCTTTGTTCCCTCAGTGTAGTATCTGCCAGATCCTGAGTTATCATGATTGCATTTCCACAATATTCAAGATATTTCTTCCTGCTTCCTTTTAACATTCTCTTCTTGATCTGGGCATTTTGGAACCTGGCTATAATATTCCTAGGAATTTTTCTTTTGGGGATCTTTTTCAGGAGGTTTTCAGTGGATTCCTGTTTCATCTATTTTAACCCTCTGGTTCTACAACATCGGGGCAGTTTTCCTTGAGAATTTCTTGGAGGATGCTTTCTAGGTTCTTTCTTTGATCATGGCTTTCAGGTAGCCAAATAATTTTTAAATTATCTCTCCTGTATCTATTTTCCAGGTCAGTGGTTTTTTGCTTTTTTTATGTTTTTGGAGGGCAATTTGGGTTAAGTGACTTGCCCAAGGTCACATGGCTATTTTTTATGTTAAGTGTCTGAGGCAGGATCCAAACCCATGTCCTCCTGACTCCAGGGCCCGTCCTCTATTCACTGTACCACGTAGCTGCCCCTCAGGAGGTTTTCCAAGGAGATATTTCACATTGCCATCTATTCTGTCATTTGTTTGGATCTCTTTAACAGCATCTTGATTTCTCATAAAGTCACTAGCTTCCACTTGCTCCCATCTAATTCTGAAGGAATAATTCTCCACAGTGAGCTTTTGAGATTCTTTTTCCATCTGGCAAATTCAGCTTTTTCAAAAATTCTTCTCATCATTATGTTTTTGAGCTTCTTTTGCCATTTGAGCTAGTATATTTTTTAAGGTGGTATTTTCATCAGTCAGGCTGTTGACTCTCATTTCATAATTTTCTTGCATCATTCTCATTTCTCTTCCTAATTTTTCTTTCACTTCTCTTTTCTGTTCCTTAAGGTCCTCTTTGGCCTGTAACCAGATCATATTTTTCTTGGAAGCTTTTGGTGCAGGAGTTCTGCCTTCACTGTTTTCGTCCTATTCTATGCTTTGATCCTTTTTATCCCCAAAATAAGAGTCTAATGTTGGATTGTTCTGTTTGCTTGGTTTCCTTTGCCTGGTCAGGTTTCCACTCAGTCACTTGACCCCTGGGATATTTGCCACAATAGGTTCTGCTACCAAACAGGGGAGCTTTGTTCCAAACACTTGGGTTTTCTCAGCTACCGGAGGTATTATTTTGGTGCCTTCACTGAAGCTTCCACACACTTCGGCAAGCTAGTCACATACACCAAGACCTCCACCCTAGACTGCAATCCAGATCAAAGCAGGTTAAAGCAATAGCGATTACCCCTCAGACTGATTGCTTGGTCCCCTACACTCTGCAGGCCAGTAGCTGAATCTGCCATGTAGCGGCAGCTGTGCCTTGCTGCCTCAGCAGCTTCTCACCCTGGGGGCAAAAGCCCATGCACTCCCAACTACTGGGTCCCAAAATTTGCACTGCACTGATCCTTCACTTTGTCCTTAGCATCTATGTATTGATAATTCTGGACAGCCACACCTGCTGGAGATATGGAGTCCCTCCAGCTGGTGGTTGATCAGGCCCACCTTGGTACTAAAATCTCTGGCTTTTCTGGGGCTGGGGTCAGCTCCTAGAGTGCTGTGCTGTCCAATTCTTGCTGGCCTGCCAGGCTGTCTTCATTGGGAGGTTAGCTTCTCTGTGTCATTTTGTGGGTTCTGTAGCTCCAAAGTTTATTCAGAGTTCCCTTTTACATAAATTGGAGGTGGTGGGAGCTGGAGCCACCCAGAAGTCCTGTTTCTATAATGGCATCTTGACTCCACCCCACCAACATAAATATTTTAACCCTTAGTTAATATCTGAAGTTATAACTCTCCTAGGGGAATGACATCTATACAAATAACTTAAAAAATGAAGTAAATTTTCTGTATTTTGCAGCTACAAAAAAGAGTATTTGTGTGTTTAAATAAAAACATAACCATTTTACAGTTTCTTATGAAACTGTACATATAATTAACTAAGGAGCATTGTTATTACTAATACTCAGAGGAATTCTCTCCAACCTTCTCTCTACCATTTCAGAGCCCATTAAGTTATTTTTTTGAATGAGGAAGGCAAAGCAATTGGGGTTAAGTGACTTGCCCAAGGTCCCACAGCTAGTAAGTCTGTCAAGTGTCTGAGGTTGGATTTGAATTCAGGTCCTCCTGACTCTAGGACTGGTGCTCTCTTCACTGTGTCACCTAGCTGCCCCCCCCCCCTGGAATTTCTTATAGTTGAAAATTTTCTCAATTTTTCTATACTGTACATGATCACTTTGCACAGAAAACAGTGTAGTATATGCCAAGGTGAAGAACAGAAATTGGTATTGTTTAAAATGTCTTATAGAACTAGGTTTTTTTTTATTTTTTGCCACTGCTTTGTCTTATAATATGTTTCTATACATGTTTGATGCATTAAACATTCTTCTAATATTTAATATATCTGGGATTCTAATAACAGGTATTCTTTATCAAAGCAGAAGATAAGTTTTCTGTTTCTCAGTTATGGTCCTCAAAAGTTATTATAGATGAAAATTTCTACTATTCAACTATCTATTCTACTATCCACCAAACCTACTATGTAAACTTCTGAAGATGAGCCTTGCTCAAATAAGTGTAGGTTTTCCTTTGGAAAACAAATTGCAGCACATTGCTAGGCACACTTTTGAAGTCTACCTTTCTTTACATATTTTCTCAGTAAGAGCATGGGATTATAGAAGATAACTATTCTGGAAATCCAATATCTTATTTTATATTTGCTATCTATGTGAAGTTGTATAAATAGTTATCTCATGATTCAGTAATACACAGCTACCTGTATTCCAGTAATACCACAGACACTATGCTATCAGTAATATAAAGATAAAGCTACCTGGAATAATTAGGAAATGTAGGATTTGAACTCAGATCTTCATGACTCCACGTTCAGCACTTAATTGACTAAGGAGTACAGTCACATCACATTTCAAAATTAGTGTTATTCCTCTTCTAAAGGCCATATTAATTTATTTTAGAAGATTCTTTGAAACTGAATGCATGGGCCAAATATCATAACTTGGTTTTGTAATGAGAAAAATAAGAAAGTATATGTTGATCTCCTATGCACTTTTTCTCTAAAACCTAAATATCTATCCATCTCTCTCTCTCTGTCTCTGTCTCTGTCTCTCTGTCTCTGTCTCTCTGTCTCTGTCTCTGTCTCTCTGTCTCTGTCTCTCTGTCTCTCTCTCTCTGTCTCTCTCTCTCTCTCTCTCTCTCTCTCTCTCTCTCTCTCTCTCTCTCTCTCTCTCTCTCTCTCTCTCTCTCTCTCTCTCCCTCTGTTTCTCTTTCTCTCTCTGTCTCTTTTTCTGTCTCTCCACATACATATATGTGCGCACACACATATATTCATATACACACATGCGTGTATGTATATGTGTGTGTGTCCCCAATAGGTTTGTCAGTAATATATGATAAATTTATTTATAAATTCAAAAATTTTAAATAAATATGAAATATTATCTCTAGGTAGAACAAAGCATTACTAGAAACTTTATTTTTTTTGGCTCCATGGATTTTGTTTTGTTAGCCTTCTTTACTTGTTTCATGCTCTCTAGATTTGTTTCCTATTCCAGCCTTCAGCTTTTGTATTTGGTGATGGAAATCACCTACCCTATAACCTCATTCTCTGACTAGCTTTTTACTATCTTCTATGTTCTCTCATAAAATGTTCTCTTCCCAGAGGTTTTCTTTGATACTCTGCCCTCCCCAACTTTTACCCTTACTTTTACCTGGTTAAATATCACTTATTCCATGAATTCTTAAAATAAGCTTTCTCATTAAAAAAAATAATTCACATCATGCATAGGAAATAATTATCACTGTTCTACATGGCCACCACCAAAACTATTAAAAATCACACTTTTTTCAACACAGTGGGCTAGTAATTCAAATCATATGCACAATAGATTTCCAAAAGTTTCATAGAAATCATGCTTTTTCACTTGTATAAATCACTTCAGTTATGTAACTGGCTTAGAAATATGACAGTATTAGGTTGCAGAGAGGTTTATTTTTCCAACAGTGTGGAAAATTACATCCCCAAATCACTATTATCTAATGCTTTCCCTCTGTCATAGAGTTTCTAAGCTCTTATCAATGTGAAAATATATGATTTTAGTTAATACCAGAACTATAAATTCTGTTATTGGCAAGATTATTATGCAACCATTTCCATCTCCACTGAGAATTAGTCCTCACAGAAGTCCTATTAATCACAATATTTTGGTCTTGAACTCAGATTAATACCGTCTAGTGCAATCGTTCATAGAATAGATAAGATACCCAACACCCAGAGAGGTTAAAGACTTGTCTAAAGTTTTTTTTTAATGTCATATTAGCTGAATTGGGTGCAAAATCCATTTTTTATTATATTCTAAAGGCTTATTTTTAGTGATTATAGATGAAAAGTTTATATGTACTTATATATGTACACATACAAATACACACATATAAATACATATGTTTTGGGGTTTGGGAATATAAAAATTAACTTGTCACATTGTATCTCTTGAAGCACAAACTGTGTACTTCTATTTACATGGAATCGATCACATATTAATAACACATTATCTATAAAGCCAAAAAAATAACAATAAACTAAAAGGTACTCATATATTATTGCTCAGTAAAGCATGGTCAATAAATCATAAGCCACATAAAAATCTTTGTCATCCTCTCCTAACAATGGGCATGTTATCTCTAGGATATATGTCTATTATGTGTGTGTGTGTCTATGTGTGTGTGTGTGGAGAGAGAGAGATTGAGAGAGAGAGAGAGAGAGAGAGAGAGAGAGAGAGAGAGAGAGAGAGAGAGAGAGAGATTGGGCTCCTAGGGAGGGAACTCCTTATACTTCTGCCAGGTAACCCCTTCTCATAAACATATAGTCTTATAAAGCTGCCAGAAGCAATAAGTATTTAAACAATTTATCTGGGATCTCATAGCCAGTATTAGAATCCAGGATTTTCTGACTTGAAACACATTCTTTTCCCACTATTATGCGCTATTTCTATTCCTTTCTGCCATCTCTATCCCTTTTCTTTTGCCTTCTTCTCCACAATACACATATATTATGAACATATGTTGACATAAACATATGAACAACACACACATACAGAGTAAATGTACAACATCCAAACACGTGTATAAATATTTTATGGTATATATTGCTGTCAGTCAGGCAAATTATGCTCTAAACTACATCCTTTGAATTTTATTAAATATCATCTCTTCCCTGTGTTCTTCAGAAATGGGAGTAGGGGAGCAAAAAAAGCTAACTTAAATATTCCCTGGTTTTTTTCTTTGTTTGAGGATCAAGTTTAAATATAGTAAAGCAGAACATTCCTAAGTTTGCAGTTCTGTTCATGAAATGATCCTTATTTTACCTCAGAACTGTCATTATGATGCCCCAGAATAGAAATTCTTAATCTTGATAACATGAAACTAAAGGTTACATGGGGAAAATTTCATACCTTTATTTTCTTTAATTGGAAATGTATAAATTCTTTCAATTATTTAAATCATTATTCTGAGAAGGGATCATTTGGGATTAATTAAAGTGTCAAGAGGATCCATGATGTTATAAAAACAATAAGAATCCCTGTCACAGAAGGCTGCATAGCAGCATCTAGTGAGTTAATATTACATATATCAGCTTTGCTCCAATATTCAATTCCACAAAAATTTGGTGTGTTCTTTATTGGCCAAGGAGTGTGCTAGCCTCTGAAAATATATAGACAAAACTGAAACAAACCATGTATATCTAAATCTAAATCTATATCTATATGAATATACACATACACATATAATTATATATAATCCTTATATATAATGAAATTTCTATATATAAATTATATATATATATATATATATACGCATACACACACACATATATACACATTCTACTGGGTGAGATGTGGAGGAAAGGAAATAAACAATATTTCTAAAGTTAAATTAACATAAATATATTTTTAAATATAAATCAATTTTGGAGGATGGGTTTAGGAAAGAATTAAAAATCTCTATTTCTCTGTGCCCCTCTGTAATATTTTTTTGTAAAAGTTATAGGTTTATGAATATTGGGTTGAAAGTTTCCTCAGATATCATATAGTCTACCATTAACATTTTAAATATATGGAAATTAAAGCTCATGGAAATTAGATGACTTAGCCAAGATTACACATGTACTAAGTGCAGAAGTTGGATTTAAACCCAGATCCTCTGACCCCCATAAGTGAATGATCTTTTCACTGTAGCATAGGCCCATTCCAACACCACAAAATAATTAGGGAAAAAAACAAATGATAACCAGTTTAGGGGAAAGAGGTAGAGAAAAACACACAGGTTTTCCCCATGAAGGGGAAAGCACTCAGACAAACCCCAAATATATAATTGAGTAGTTCAACAGTAGGTATGTGTGGATGAGTATATATATATGTGTGAGTGTGTGTGTATGTATGCATATGTATATATGTATATGTATGTATTTATGTATATTTGTGAAACAAACAAAAATAGATGAACCAAAGATTGGCACCATTTAAAATGAGGTTTGAGAGAAGAATTTATTATGTCTTAGGTGAATTTTTTTGAAGTAGTAATGATAATTATTCTCAGAAAAGGTAACAGAAAGAAAATAAAAGACAAGCAAGTATTTAAACAATGCACACAAAAAAAATGAATAGAAGGAAGTCTGGAAAAGTATATAGACAAGTTAGACAACTATACGGTATATTGGATAGAGTTTAGGACTTGGATTCAGAAAGACATGAGATTGAATCCTGCTTCACACATTTACTGACTGTGTGATGTTGAGAAAGTCATAAAGTTCATCTCTCAATTTCAGTTTCAAGATCTATAATATAGCATTTACCTTACAGGGCTTCTGTGAGCATAAAACATGTGAACATATTCTATACATGTATAATACCCATATATGCACATATATAAAGTTAATGTATAATATACACAAAAGCATATATATGATATGTATATGTGTGTGCACATGCATGCAAATGTATGGATAGATGTATGTGTATGTTTGTATATGTCTTATGCATATATGCTTGTATATACCTATATGTAGTTAGTGTTAGTCATTTTATAATCCTTACACAAATATACAGGTACTAATTTCTATAATAAAGCAAAGGAAAAATAAGTGGCTTCTTATATATTTCTAGTGTCATATAAAATTACCTTTGTTTTTTATATAAGGATATATTGATATTTCTTCATTTCTGTTAATCTAATAAGAAGAAAGAAAAAATAATATTAGTTTTTTTAAATGAATATGTGGAATGAATGATTAAAGTCTTTATTGAGTACTTACTTTGTATAAAACTGAGCTAAGCTCTGGAGATATAAATAGAAAGAAACACAGTCTTTTTTTTTTCTCAAGGAGCTCGCATTCTCTTGACTGAGAAACAAGACTTAGGAAAGATTATAGCTAGAAGTCAGATGGAGAAATCCTATCATCCTTAGGATATGAGAAACAACTTTAATTCTTCTTCTTTAATGTCATTCCTACTGATAAAATCATATCAGGTACTGATGTTGAATTATATAACTGAGTCAAGGGTTTTATTTGCAGCAAGAACTTTCTTTTTTGGTTCTTCATTAACTATGATATTAGCATCACAGGGAATGATTTATATCTCTGTAGTTATTGCTTCCTAGAGTGATGGCTGTGAGGGATAGACTATAAGTAGGACCAGTGTTCACATGAGTGCTGTTGGTTCTAAGGATACTGTTCCTATCTGCTTCTTATTGACAGTTGTTAAGTAGTTGTTGTTGGTGGTGATGAGGAATGTGATATTCTGATCCACAATGATGTCTTTGCTAAGTTATGACTATTGTATATGGTGTAGAAGATCTAACACTTTGGGTGACACTAGTATTCCCAAAGTTCTTTGGCCTAATGTCCTGCCTAGTTTCTGTGATCACTCTGAGGGGACATGTTGGTCAAGGTGGTGATACTTGTACTTTCAGTTGTTATATATATATATATATATATATATATATATATATATATATATATATATATATATATATATACACAAACACACATACATAATTTCTTATCTCTAATTCAGTGCTGCTACTTTGGATTACATATTGTTTAATTCTTCTCTTAATTAATATTTTAGTATAAATGAGTGATATGTTTAGTCACTGGCTTTTCCTACCTATATCAGAATTATATTATTTAACTATTTTCATTAATAGGATTTATTTTATTATGATTTTTCCAATGTAGACTTCTTGTCTTCATGGTATAAATCTACCCTAGTTATGATGAATATTTTAAAATATGCTATTTTAGCTACCTTATTAATAATTTTTTTCAAAATTCTCACAAAAATGTCTTAGCGCTATTAGTCTATCATATTCTTTGTCAGGATTCTCTATTGTTCTTTTAGGATTTAGGATCATATTTTTCTCATAGAGGAAGGTTGGTAAGATGCATTCCTTATTTTTGCAGAACGGTGATATAGCATAGGGATTAATTTTTCTTTGTGTTTACTAGAGTTCGCTTGATAATTCATAAAAACTCAGTGCCCTCTTCCTCTTGTGGATTCATTTATTGCTTGTTTATGCTTTCTGAGATTGGTGATCTAGATTTTAAATTCCCCGATCTATTTTCTTAAGTATTTCCATTTTTTGTAAATGTTTATTCATTTTATTTATTCATATATTCAGTTTGTTGGTATATAATTGGAACCATTATTTTCTGACAACTGTGTTATTTCTGCATTTACTATTAATATACCTTTTCTGATTAAATATGTTAAATTTGGTCTCTCTCTACTAATCTTTCTCTGCCTTGGTGAACCTGTCCCTATTCCTGTTTGTCTATTTCTGTCTCCTCTCTCTTTCAATCTGTCTCTGTTTCTCTGTGTCTCTGTGTACATCTGTGTCTCTCTGTCTCTCTCTGTATCTCTGTCTTTATCTCTCTCTCTCTCTCTTTTTTCCTCTCTCTCTGTATGAATCAGTTTACTGTAAATGAAAAGGATTTTGTTTTTATTTTTCCTTAAGTCCTTATTTTTCCTCTATCCTGCCTGAACCAGCTTGCCATTTATGCTATTTTGTTATTATATTCATTTCCCACCATTTTCCCTTACTCAGACATTATAGGAGGAATGTATCTTCTGTTTCCCTACTCTTACCTCCATGTATTAATTAGAATAGACTTTCAAGACATCAGTTAAATATAACCTTATTGGTCTTTATTAAATTAAACTATTCCAGAATAGGGTCTGTCATTCCTTTAGCTTATACCATGATCAAGAAATTTCCTTCCTGTTCTCAAGCACCTCATTCTTAGATAATTGTTCACCTTCCAAGTATTTTTTTTAACTTTTGCATCCTTTTCCTTCTTTAAGTTAACATAAAGAAAACAGAAATTCAGCATGTCCATCAGTTTATTGTCCACAACATATCATTTTTCAACTAATCCATTCATGTTCTTTTCATTTTCTTATAATGTATCTTTCACAATGTTCTCCAGAAGGTCCAAAAGTAGACATATGGCTTGATTACTTAAAAAAAGTGATCCAAAATATAATTTATGGATCCATGTGATCCATATATCCAAGAAATTGTTTTGAGTTAATCTATCGAGTTATTGAAGGAATCATAAATGAACATAAGAGAAAAGAACAGGCAGATTTTATTAAATATTGTCCTTATAGCTGTCAAAATTTGATAGACACAAGAAATATATTAATTACTTCCTAGCTACAAAAACCATTGAATTCAATAGAATAAAATCCATATTAAAGTATATAATATGTTTATATTAATATACAATTGAGCAAAAGAATTGCTAATGATTGTTTTAATTTCTCCTTCATTGGAGGTGAATTCACTTTTTTTCACTTTTGATATTGGTTTCTGACTTCCCTTTTCTTTCCTCTCACATTTTAACCCAAAGCAAACTTATGCTATGTGTATACAACATAAAATTGTGACAAAGGTCATTTTAAAAACTGACTTTAGCTTCCAGATAATGTTTCATTACTATGGAATTCTTCTGCAATAATTATTTGAGAAAGACATTTCTAGGATGGGGTTTTACCCAGGGTAGTTTTGTAGCAATGACATCCTATTTTTTTTGGTTACTTTTGTTGGGCCTATTTACTATTTATTAGAAGAGGTTACCAAAACTGCATAAATATAAGTATTTCAATTGCAGTTAAATGGTTCTAAGAGTCAACTAAACATAATTTTCCTCCAGAAACTTAAACAAGGATAGGGATAGTGATTGAATTTCTGATTTAAATATAGAAAATTCTTAAGTGAGGATTCTTCTTTTACCTATGTAACTTTTGGGCTTAGTGAGCTGACTACAGTACCAAGAAATCAAACAACTAGCCCATAATCACACAATCACTATATGTTCAAGGCACTCTGAACGCTAGTCTCCATGGAGTGAAGTTTGCAACTCCATCCATTTTGGTTTGTGTCCAGTCAAACATTTAAGTATTTAAGTTTGTTTCTAGGAGACAGATATACATTTTGATGTCAGTAACCACTTTCTTCTATCTTCAAAAAAGCAAAACAAAAGATTTAAAATAAAAGTATGCCATACTATTTAAAATCTAAAGATTGCAGTCATAGAACTGTTCAATTTCCCTGCTTTAATCACAAATGCATACTTTTCTTCTGATTCTAGTGGAAGGATCTATGAACCAGTCCCTGGCGCTTCTTTGAGTAACACTAGTCCACTTTCCATAGACCATTGACTCCATCTTGGACTCCTGCCAAGTATCATCCAGGGGACCATCACCAGTGGAGATAGGAATTGGCAGTTGTCTACACATTAGGTACAACACCCACTGTGGCCATAAGTATTGAGGACACAAATATTGTCTCCACATCAGAATGAATACGGATTTGCAATTAAAAATGACAATAAAATACATATCCTGATACTTCATTCTTATATTTCTTCTTTATTCCACTTTTCATCCAGTCCACCCAGGTTATCTTTAGTGTTCTAGGAACTGCTGGACATTTAGAAACTCAACACAGCTTGACCATCTTTATATAGTCTTCTGTTATTATAATTTGAGCTTTTTGAGAACAAGGGCTATCTTGGATATTCTATTTGTAGACTGTACACTTAATATAGTATTTTTACTATAAATTTATAACTAGTTAATAAGTTCAATTACTCATTCATTTATTTAATTATATGGGATAGAAGCAAATTGTGTATGTGAATTGAGCTGAGTTCTGGGAAGTAATTACATCTAAGATGTTGTCAGTTTTTGGTTCAACCTCAAGGAAATACTTAGGTTGAAAGAAGGTAAGAATACTCAGAATCCCCTAGGACATACTGTGGCAGATTATTGGCTATTAAAACTCACCCAAACTCTTAAACTGTGTTAAATAAACTGTTTGGATATGCAAAATGCCTGATTCTTTGACTACTTCCAAATAGAATTACCTTGAGAGTTATTCGAAAAAGAAACATATTCTAGTTGTTGTGCTGCCTGCACCTGCTCCTTTTTCATTTTTATCATAATTGCCTTTGCTAGGAACTATGGAGTTGGACCAAAGTGGCCTCATGCCACTATAACTAAGGTTATAGATGAGTGTTATACCTGGTCCAGAGCACAGATGGACTGGTGTGGCATTGACCTATGGAATAACTGTGGAAATGTTCCTCCCAGGGTTACATGAAAACAACAGAACAATTTGTAGTATCTCCTCAACAGCCATCTGGCAGTGATATTTTGGCTATATCTCCTGAACCATAAGGAGAAGGAGACAATAATTCTGTTCTGGACACTGAAAATACTGAACTAGAAACACCTCATATTTATATATGAATCGGTATAATGAAATGGGGGTTGGTTAAAAAAAAAACAAGGAAAATATAGTGTAATCTTTGAACCTTGGTTAAAATATGAGACCAGTTAATAGAAGAGTGGTATATGTGTGTGTGTGTATGTGTGTATGTATATATGTATATATATATATATGTATGTATATGTGCACACACATATATGTATATATGTATGTGTATATACATATCTATTAATACCTGTATATCTATGAATAGTACTGTATGTGGGTTAAAATGTGCCATTTTGCTAAACTAATGATTTTATATCCATATAGTTCATGGTACCATTTTATACCTTTTACACTCCCCCATTTTTGTGCTACTTTAATTACTAGGATGAGGTTTTCACCAGAATGGCTTTTCAAAATGTCATATTATCTGACAATCAAACACAGGTCTCTTCATTCATAACTTATTTAGGGATATCTTTTGGAATAATCAAAATTCACAGTCCAAATAAGCTAAATTAGTGTTCAATGTTAAAAAAAATAAATCAGATAATACATTACATCAAAAATAAGGTATGTTTGTCCTAAATGAGAATATGAATTTGGCTGGCTCCAGAATAACCCTACCTTCTCAAATTCAACAGGCAGTTTAACACAACAATATATTTAGTACTGAGTTATTTTACTAAGTGACAATTGGGAATAAATTAGAAGTTTTTGTAGATGGCAAAATGGAAGCAGTAACTTTTCTAAGTTCCTCTGTGAATCCCATCACTAAACTTAAAAAGTGAATCTGAATGGATTTTGGAGTGACAGAATCCACTAGGAGACAGAGCGTGGCAGAATTCAGCTGAGGAAAGTGCCCACGTGGGTCCAGGCAGGGGGAATGTGGAGCATGAAGGAGCTGCAGCAGCTCAGACTAGGGAGCAGATGACAGCAGAGAGAGAAGGAGCCTTCACCCACCCCAAGGGTAATTTGCAGCCTTCTCACCAGCATCTCACCACTGCATGGGATGATCCACTGAAGCCGGGTAAAAGAGGGCCCCGGCCCCCAGCAGAAACAGAAACTTCTCTTGGGGCAATCCGCACCCATCCTGGAAGTTTAGAAATTGCCTGCCTGATTTTTCAGGGGCCAGGATGACAAAACTCTGGCTGCTTCCATTCCCCCTCCTTGACCTAGAAAACACAGAGATAAGTGTCCCACCTAGAGTGAAATCCTGAGATAGTTGAAATAGCCTCAGGCTTGGGAGTCATTGAGAAGGGGTGTAACTGAGGCAGCAAGGAGTCTGAAAAGAAGGAGGGAAGGGGTCCCAATAAGCCATACCTCACCTGACCAACAAAAGCCTGCCTGAAGAGGAACCCAGGGGCATAGAGGCAGAAATCTGAAATGGGGAAACCACCCCTCCTCCACAGAGTACTCTGTGAGCATCAGCATAACTTAGGGGAAAACACTGAGACTCCTGGCCTTGGCCTCAATCTAGACACCCAGAAGATACAGCACACAAGGTCAACAATCAGACCCTTAGCTCCCAGCCCGAGAAATTAGGAAATAGGAAATTACAATGAGAAGGAAGCTGAGAAGGAAAAGGAAGGCAAGAAAAACAATTAGAGCTTATTATAGCAATCAAAAACAACCAAATACAGAGGACAGCCTGTACTCTATACTCACACCTGAGAACACAGAAGGAAATATGAACTGGTCTCACACCCAAAAAGCATTATAGGAGGAGCTCAAGAAAGATTTCAAAGGCCAAATTAGGGAAGTAGAAGACAAATTTAAATCTACAGTGACCAAATTGGAAAAAAAAAATCTTCCTGAAGAAAACAAATCCTTAAAAAGTAAAATTAGTGAGCTAATTGGAAAAAAATACCTCCCTAAAAAGGACCTTCAAAAACTAACCAAAGAGAATAATTAACTAAACATTAGAATCAGTCAAATTGAAGCTCAGGAATCTATGATACACCAAGAGTCACTCAAACAAAACATGAATATTGAAAAAATGGAAGAAAGTGTAAAATATCTCACTGGGAAAACAATTGACATAGAGAACAGATCCAAAAGAGATAACTTAAGAATTATTGCTCTACCAGAAAGCCATGATGAAAAAAGCAGCCTGGACAACATCCTACAAGAGATTGTAAAAGAAAACTGTCCCAAAGTCCTAGAATCAAAAGGTAAAATACTTATCAAAAGAATTCACTGGACTCCTCCTGAAAAAGATCCTAAATTTAAAAATCCAAGAAAAATATTAGCCAAATTCCAGATTAAGGAGAAAATACAGCAAGCAGCTAAAAAGAAACAATTGAAATATTGTGGAACTACAGTAAGGATCACACAGGACCTAGTAGCTTCTACATTAAAAGATTGTAGGGTTTGGAATTTGATATTTCATAGGGCAAAAGAGCTAAGACTGCTACCAAGGATTAACTACCCAGAAAAACTAAGCATAATCTTTCAAACAAGGAGATGGCTATTTAATGAAATAAGGGACTTCCCAACTTTTCTGATGAAAAAGCCAGAGTTCCATGGAAAATTTGATCTCCAATTACAAGACTCAAGAAATTCATAAAAAAGTAAACAAGGAAAACACACACTCACACATACACATATGCACACATACATACCCACACACACATGCACTTAACTTGGGATGCAATAAAAGCAAAATGTTTACATCCCTATGTGAGAAGCTGATAACTGTCAATATAGAAATTTATATGATTATTATGACCTTTAAAAGGTTTATACAAAGACAGAGGATGTGGGTATAAATGAACTAATCTGATGATAAAAAAAAAGAAAAGCCTTATTATGTGTATCAAAAGGAATGTAATGGGATAAAAGAAAAGGAAGAGACAGAAAGACGTGAATAACTCCATACAAAGAGGCATAAAAACACACTATAGTAGAGGGGAAGGAAAGAGAGAGAGGGATATCATTTGAACATTATTCTCACTTCAAAGAGGGATCAACATAATCAGTTAAGTTTAATATTCTAACAAGAAAAGACAGGAAAACGCATTAAATAGAGGGAAAGGAGGGAGGGAGAGGAGCACTGTAGGAAATTTACTCTCATTGGTTTGGGGTCAAAGGGGGAATAACATATTCTGATAAGTATAAAAATCTCTTGTGTCATGTAGTCAGTAGGAGGGTTAGGGGAGAATAAAAATGAGGGGATTAGAGGGGAAAGAAATAATAGTAAGGGGATAGGGTAGATAAAGAAGAGGGGCAGTGGGTCACAGGAAGGGAACACTGAGGGAGTTGGCTGTCAAAAGAAAAACCCTTTAGGAGGGGAAGGGATAAGGAAGAAACAAAAACATAAGCAGGGGAGGGAATTGGATGAAGGAAAAGAGACAGATAATCATCATTACTGTGAATGTGAATGGGATGAACTCTCCCATAAAACAGAGGCAGATAGCAGAATGGATTAAAAGCCATAATCCTACAATATGCTGTCTACAAGAAACACTTTCGAAACAAAGGGTTTTTTTTTGGGAAAAAAAAAAAAAGGTTTTACCACAGGGTAAAGATAAAAGCCGGGAGTAGAATACATTATAACTCAGCAGTAAAAAAAAAAGGCAGTAGTAGCAATCCTTTTCTCAGAAAAATCAACAGCTAAAATAGATCTCATTAGAAGAGATAAGGAAGAAAACTATATCCTGCTAAAAGGCACCATGGAGAATGAAGCAATAAAATTACTTAACATATATGCACCAAGTAATACAGCATCCAAATTCCTAGAGGAGAAGATAAGGGAATTAGAGGAAGAAATAGATAGCAAAACTATGCTAGTGGGGGACCTTAATCTAACCCTCTCTGAACTTGATAAATCCAACCTCAAAATAAGCAAGAAAGAAGTTAAGGAGTTGAACAGAATTTTATCAAGGCTAGATATGATAGATCTCTGGAGAAAAGTGAATGGGTATATAATGTAGTACACTTTCTTCTCAGCAGTTCATGGCACATACTAAAAATAGACCATATACTAGGACATGAAACCTCACAATCCAGTGCAGAAAGGCAAAAATATTAAAAGCATCCTTCTCAGTTCATGATGCAAAAAAAAAAAAAATTATATGTAATAAAGGACCATGGAAAGATAGATTAAAAACTAATTGGAAATTAAACAATTTAATCGTAAAGAATGAGTAGGTCAAACAAGAAATTATAGAAACAATCAGTAATTTCATTAAAGGGAATGCCAATTATGAGACAACATACCAAAATTTGTGGGATGCAGCAAAGGCAGTTCTTGATGTAAGTTTTTTTTATCCCTGAGTACATACACGAATAAATTTAAAAAAAGGGAGGTCAATGAATTATGCATGCAAATAAAAAAGCAAGAAAAAAGAACAAATTGAAAATCCCCAAATAAATACTAAATTAGAAATACTGAAAACCAAAGGAGAGATGAATAAAACTGAAATTAAGAAAACTATTGAATTAATAAATAAAACTAAGAAGGGTAAGCTAGGTAGCACTCTCCCCAGAGTCAGGCAGACATGAATTTGTTTCTGGCCTCAGACACTTAACACACACACACAAACACACACACACACACACACAAACACACAAACTATCCATGTAACCTTGGGCAAGTTACTTAATCCCAATTTTCCTCCAAAAGACAAATAAATAAATAAAATAAAACTAAGAGCTGGTTTTATGAAAAAAAAATAAAATTGATAGACCTGTAGTCAATATGATAAAAAAAAAGGAAGAAAACCAAATTCTGAGTATGAAAAATGTTAAGGGTGAGTCAATCTGCAATGAAGAGGAAAGCAAAACAATAATTAGGAATAATCTTTCCAAACATTATGCACATTAATTTACAAACTTAGTGAAATGTATGAACATTTACAAAAATACATATTGCCCACATTAACTGAAGTGGAAGTAAATTACTTAACCCCACCTCAGAAAAGAAATAAAACAAGCTATCACTGATCTCCCTAGGAAAAATCTCCAGGGACAGATGTATTTGCTAGTGAATTCTATCAAACATTTAAAGAACAATTGATTCCAATATTCTACAAACTATTTAGGAAAATTAGTGAAGAAGGACTCCTACTGACTTCTTTTTATGACACAAATATTGTACTGATACCTAAATCGGGAAGAGATAAAATGGAGAAAGAAAATTATACACCAATTTCCTTCATGAATATAGATTGCAAAAATTTTGAATAAAATATTAGCTAAAAGACTGTAGCAACTTATCACAAAAATAATACACGTTTATCAGGTAGGATTTATTCCGGTAATGCAAGGATGGTTTAATATTAGGGAAAAAAAAAACATGAGTATAGTTGATCATATCACCAATAAAACTAGTAGGAACCACATGATTACCTCAACAGATGCACAAAAGCCTTTTGACAAAATACAACATCCAGTCCTATTAAAAACACAAGAAAGTATCAGAATAAATGGAGCCTTCCTTAAAATAATAGGTAGCATCTATTTAAAGCCATCAGCAAGTATTATATGTAATGGGGAGAAGCTAGAATCGTTTCCAATAAGATCAGGGGTAAAACAAGGGTGTCGACTTTCACCCCTCTTATTCAATCAATTTCTAGAAATGTTAGCAGTAGCAATTAGAGAAGAAAAAGAAATCAATGGAATTAAGTTAGGCAAATAAGAGACCAAGCTATCACTCTTTGCAGATGATACAATAATATACTTAGAGAATTCTAGAGAATCAAGTAAAAAGCTACTTGAGAAAACATATAAATTTGGTAAAGTTGCCAGATATAAAATAAACCCACATAAATCCTAGACATTCCTGTATATTTCTGATGAAATTCAACAGCAAGAGATAGATAAATCCCATTTAAAGTAACTACAGACATAATAAGGTATTTGGGAATCTGCCTGACAAAGTCAGGACCTATATGATCACAACTACAAAACACTTTTCACACAAATAAAGTCAGATCTATCTAATTAGAAAAATATCAATTGCTCATGTCTGGGTCGAGCTAATATAATAAAACTGGCAAATTACCTAAATTAAATTATATATTTAATGCCATACATATCAATTTTCCAAAACAAACAAAAAAACACTACATTATAAAGCTAGAAATATAGTAACAAAATTCATTTTGAAGGATAAATGGTCCAGAATATCGAGGGAATTGATGAAAAAAAGGCTAGGGAAGGTGGAGTAGCTATACCAGATTTTAATCTGTATTATAAAGCAGCAGTCATCAAAACTACTTGGTACTGGCTGAGGAATAGAGTAGTGAATCAATGGAATAGATTGTCTACCCAAGACTCAGTAGTCAATGACTACAGTAATCTTCTATTTTTTAAACACAAAGACCCCAGTTTGCAGGTTAAGAACTCACTATTTGACAAGAGCTGCTGGGAAAACTGGAACATAGAATGGCAGAAACTGGGCATAGACCACTATCTAACATCATATACCAAACTCAAGCCTAAATGGGTGCATAATGTAGGTATAATGGTTGATACTGTAAGCAATCTCAGAAAACAAGGAATAGCTTACATGTCAGATTTGTGGAGAGAAGAAAACTTTGTGACCAAACATGAATTAGAGAGCAATATAAAATGCAAAATGGATAATTTTGATTACATTAAATTGAAAAGCTTCTGTACAAACAAAGCCAATGTAACCAAGATTAAGAGGGAGGTGGGAAATTGGGAAAGCATTTTTACAACCTATATCTTTGATAAAGGACTCATTTCTAAAATATACAAAAAATTGAATCAAATCTATAAGAATACAAGTTATTCCCCAATTGAAAAATGGTCCAAGGATACGAACAGGCAGTTTTCAGAGAAAGAAATTAAATATAATTATAAGCATATGAAGAAATGCTCTAAATCACTATTGATTAGAGAAATGCAAATCAAAACAACTCTGAGGTACCACATCTCACCAGTCAGAGTGGCTAAGATGACAAAACAAGTATATGACAAATGCTGGAGAGGATGTGGGCAAATTGGAACACTAATGCATTGTTTGTGGAGTTGTGAAATGATCCATCTTTTCTGGAGAGCAATCTGGAATTTTGCCCAAAGGGCAAAAGACTCATGATGGAGAGTGATGTCTACATCCTGAGAAAAAGCTAGAAAGAACTGAGTATGAATCCAGATTGAAGCAAACTGCCTGATCTTTTTCTTTTTCTTGTTTGGTTTTGTTTCTTCTTTTCCACTTTTATTCCATCTGATACAATCTGTCCTGATAACCTGACTAATGTCTAATGTGAAAATATTTGGAGACACTATACTTGATTGTGTACCATCATAGGGGAGAAGGGACGGAGGGCAAGAAAATTTGAAACTCAAGGAATCTTTTAAACTAAAAGTAAACCAATAGATAAAGACAAAAGAAGGAAAGATAATTGGAAGTTCATAACTTTTTGTTTGCCATGGCCCCTTTTGACAATCTGATGAAGTCTGGAAAGCCTTTCTCAGTATATTTTAAATGTATAAAATTAAATAACATTGTTAGGAAATGAATTATATTCAAATATGATTATAAACATTAAAAAAACACTTCATTAAATCCAAGTAAAGAACCTCTATACAAGATATAAATATTGTGCCCCGTCATCTTCTAAGGGAAATATAGGTTTTCTCCTACTTTGTCTCTAATGCTGGCAGTTGGACTTTCTTTAACCCTCATGTGTTAGACAAACCTTGATCACCCCTGGATACTATCCTATTCCTTCCTAGGTGAGAGGAACAGAAGGATTTTGGTCCATGTATATGAATTTCACAGATTCAGTTTCATTCAAGAACTATTCATTAAACATTTACTATGCTCTGGGAACGGTGTTTGGCACTAAGGAATTTCTCTTCAATTGAATTGTATTTTCCCACTAGCTGGTTTCCCCAACACTGACTATGAAATTCTTGGACATTAAGGTTTTGATTACTTGGAAAACCAATGGCTACTTGTCAATTAAACCTATATTGACCCCCTTGTGTGAGCAAACATGTATTCAGACTCTAGTAGGTGTTATGTTCATTTTAGACATTGATTAAACCAAAATGATGCTCTAAGTTATTGATTGGTTAGTATCTCAACTAGGCCATTATTTCAGGTCAGGCATAACCCATCCATGTTTCACTTTACTCCATGACCATCTTTTCACCAGCCATCTTGCTGAACAAAAAGGATATCATGCCCTAAATTGCAAAACTTAAGGCTCTGCAGCCCCTATACTATACCTTCTCTTTCCCTCAGTCCAGCGTTAATATTGATTTCTAGGACCATAACCAAATTAATTCCAGGCTATGCCAATATACTACCTTGTAGCTCCATTCAGCATCACTGAAACTTTTCAAGCAAGAATATACAATTCTTTATTTTTAAATATTTTGAATCCTCTCTTATGTGCTACGATGCACATGACATGTTTATTTTTTTCTTTCTAACTTTGTATTTAAGTTCCAGTATTTAAGTTTATGATTTTTTTGTTTGTTTCTCTTCTCTATTCTGTATTTGTGTTCTGCCGTTTGAGTCTAAAATAAAATTTTGAAGAAAATATGCCTTTCTATTCATTATCCTATATATTTTATCTCCTCTTATTAGAAAGTGAAAATCAGGCCTGTCTTTGCTTTTCTCTCCAGTGATTATCCCAATATTTAACTAATATACATTAAATATAATTTCTTTGATTATTAAAGTTCAGAATTGGATTGGTAATGAAATGATACAATGTTACATTTTAATGTTTTCTAAGATTCCTTCCAATGGTGACATTATCTAATTCCATCAGGGAGCTGCTAAGCATCTCTTTTGTTCATAAATTAAATTCAAGAGGTAGCAGAGAATAGAAGAACCTGACATGCTATGCCCCGTGGGATCCTGAAAAGTTGGACACCACTGAATGACTGAACAAAAGCAAATTCATTAGCTGACCTTCGAATTTCAGATTTACTTTATAAAGTCATTTCCCTATATTTCTACCTCAGGAATGAGAAATCTCTTTTTTGCTTTGGTATTTAGCAATGCTTCAGCACTGAGCAATCTATCCTCCTTTGAGGGGTATATAATACAGAAGTATTACCCAATCTATATCCTGCTGGTTGACATCTTCTAATTCTTAAGATATTCCTCCCATTTTTCACTTGGTTTAGAGCCTCACTAATGTTTTTCTCTACCTTAAATCCTTCCTTTATACTAGATAACTTCAAGATACATTTATATCCACTCAAATAATTTTACTTCCAAGGTCCTGTATCTTTTCAAATCCAGCGACTTCAACTTCACCAGCAAAACAATGTCACCCGTCAATTTTTTTTCTAAATCCACACACAAGAACTTTTTTATTTTTTTCACTCATTAAATTTTATTTTCAGTTTGTGTCATCCATTTCCACAAGATTTTGAGTTACAAATTTTCTCCTTCTATTTCCCCTACCCACAATCACCAAACGGCAATCCCACTGTATACCACCTCCCCCAATCTGCTCTCTCCTATATCCTCCCCCATCCATCTTCAGACTATCGAGTGAGGCAAAGTGGATCTCTATACGCCATTTCCTGCTTATCTTATTTCGCAGTTGCATGTAAAAACACTATGTATGTGTATATACACACACACACACATATATGTTCAACATTTGATTTTAAAAATTTAAATTCCAGATTGTTTCCCTTCCTCCCTTGTCAACAACCCTGACAAGGAAGAGAAGCAATTCAATATAGGTTGTACATGTGTAGCCAAGCAAATCATTTCCATAGTGGATATATTGTGAACGACTGACTATATTTCCATCTCTTTCCTATCCCACCTCCCACTTGCTCTATTCTCTACTGTGACCCAATCCCTTTTCAAAAGTGTGTGCTTCTAACTTACCTCCCCCACAGCCTGCCTTCCCCTCCATCATTCCCCCTCTCTTTCCCTCCCCCGACTACTCTCCTGTAGAGTGAAATACCCTATTTATTGTATATGTCATTCCCTCCCTAAGCCAAATTCAATGAGAGTAAGGTTGGCCCATTCGTTTGTTCCTTCCTGTTCTTCCCCTCCATTGTAACAGTTTCCCTTTACCTCTTTTATGAGATAATTTACCTGATTCTGTCTTTCCCCATCTCCTCTTACTATATTCCTCTGACCTTTCAATTTCACCTTTTAAGTATCATCCCTCCCTATTCAATTGGTCCTGTGACCTCTTTCTAGTCATACCTGTACACATACACACATATGTATTCATATGCCCATATACCCTCCTATATAGAGATATATATGTAAGTATACATATATACATACATTTATATTCCTTTCAACTATTCTAATGCTGAGAAAAGTCTCATAAGTTACAATTATCTATTTCCAGGTAGGAATGTAAATAGTTCAACTTTGATAAGTTCCTTATTGATTCATTTTCCCTGTTTACCTTCTCATGCTTCTCTTGCTTCTTATAACTGAATGTCAAAATTTCTATTCAACTCTAGGTTTTATATTAAGACTGCTTGAAAGTCCTTTATTTCAGTGAAAAAACATATTTTCCGTGAAACATTATACTCAGTTTTGCTAGGCAGGTGATTCTTGATTTTAATCCCAGCTCCTTTGACCTCCGGCATATCATATTCCAACCCCTCCCATCCCTCAGTTGTAGAAGTTGTCAGATCCTGTGTTATCCTGATTGTATTTCCACAATATTCAAATTTTTTATTATTGGCTACTTGTAATATTTTCTCTTGATCTAGGAACTCTGGAACCTGACTATAATATTCCTAGAAATTTTCTTTTGGGGATCTTTTTCAGGAGGTGATCAGTGGATTCTTTCAACGTCTGTTTTGCCCTCGAGTTCTAAAACATAATGGAAATTTTCCTTGAGAATTTATTGAAGGATGATTTCTAGGTTCTTTTTTTTTATCATGGCTCTCAGGTTGTCCAATAATTTTTAAATTATCTCTCCTGGATCAATTTTCCAGGTCATTTTTTTTTCAGTGAGATATTTCACATTGTCTTTTTTTTTCATTTGTTTGGATCTCTTTAATAGTATCTTGGTTTCTCATAAATTTACTAGCTTCACTTTCCTCCAATATAATTCTGAAGGAGTTATTCTCTTCTGTGAGCTTTTGATATTCTTTTTCCATCTGGTAAAATCGGCTTTTTAATGCATTCTTCTCCTCATTGGCTTTTTGAGCCTCTTTTGCCATTTGAGTTAGTCTATTTTTGGAGGTGTTATTTTCTTCAGTCAGGTTGTTGACTCTCTTTTCATGATTTTCTTGCATCATTCTCATTTCACTTCCCAATTTTTCCTCCACTTCTCTTATTTGGCTTTTAAATTCCTTCCTAGGCTCCTCTGTGGCCTGTAACCAGTTCATATTTTTCTCAGATTCTTTTGGTGCAGGAGTTCTAATTGTGTTGTCTTTCTCCTGTTCCATGCTTTGATCCTTTGTGTCCCCAAAAAAGTAATCCAAAGTTGGATTGCTGTGCTTTCTTTGAGTCCTCATATTGCCACTCAATTACTTGACTTTTAAGCTTTTTGCCACAGTATAACTCTGCTTCCATAGAGAAGACCTTTGTCCCAAGTCACTGGGGTTTTCTCAGCTGCTGTAGCTCTTAGTTGGCTGCCCTGTCTGAAGCCTCCACATGCTCTGGCTCACTGGTCACACACCCCATGACTTCCACCCTAGACAGCAATCCAGATACAAACACGTTGAAGCAAGAGTGATCACTCCTCAGAATGGTTGTTTGATCCCCTTAAAACCTGCAGGCCAGGTACTCTGAAGCAGACATGCAGCTGCAGTCACTACACTTCCCCTGCTTCTCTCTCTCATGGCAGAGACCAGACTGCACTCCCAGACTCCCTATTCCCAAAATCTACACTGACCTCTCACTTTGTCTTTGGCATTTATGGGCTGATAATTCTGAAAACCACCTCAGCTGCTGGGGATCTGCTCTCCTGCAGTCCCTCTAGCCACAGCTGGTTGGGCTGCCCTTAGGCTAAAACCTCAGGATCTCCTGGGGCTGGGCTCTGCTCCCAGCATGCTCAGATGGATGCTTCCTGTCCTTCTGCCAGGATGCCTTCAGTGTGAGATTTGTTTCTCTCTGCCACTTTGTGGGTTCTGTAGCTCTAACATTTGTTTAGAGTCATTTTTATAGGTATTTTAGGTGGCTATGTGGGGAGTGCAGGGAGTTTTCCTGCTTCTATGACACTATCTTGGCTCCACATCAATTCTTTTTTTTAATCACAATATTTTAGTTTTCCATATCTCCCTCTGCCTTATCCCTCCCATACCTATTCTTCTTTCTCATTATAACTTCTAATCCTATCAACTCTTATTATATTCCCAGGTCATTGCCAAGAATCTAGCAATATTGTTTTCCCTTCTAAATCTGAAGTATATGATGAACGAGTATACCTCTACATTAGCTTCTAGAACTTTATGTCCTTGTCCTATAAAGTCTCAGCAAACTCCAGCTATGAATTATTTTCAATATTGACTTCCTTCACATTTACTCAATTGGTCAGTCTACAAAGATTTCTTAAATACCTACAATGTGCTCTATTTTGGGGAGCAGCTAGGTGGCATGATGAATGCAATACTGAGCCTTGAGTCATGAAATCCTCAATTTAAATCTGACCTTGATAGATCTGTGACCCTGAGCAAGTCACTTAGCTCTTATTTGCCTCAATGTACTCATCCATAATATAATAATATTAGACATATAAAATGAGATATTTGTAAAAATAATTAGCACATTTCCTGGCACATACTAGGTACTATATAAATGTTAGCTATTATCATACAAGTCACCATGCTGAGTTTCAGAGAAACAAAGAAAGTCAAAAGACATGCTGTGATCTTAAGGAATATACTGTCTAGTGGAAAAGAATAGCATGTAGAAAGCTTCTCTACAAACAAAGCCAATATAACCAAGTTTAGGAGGGAAGTGGAAAATTAGGAAATAATTTTTAAAACATATGTCTCTGATAAAGGATTCATTTCTAAAATATACAGAGAATTGTGTCAAATCTATAAGAATACAAGTCATTCCCCAATTGATAAATGGTCAAAGGATATGAACAGGCAGTTTTAAGAGGAAGAAATTAAATATATCTCTAAACGTATGAAAAAGTTCTCTGAATCACTATTGATTAGAGAAATGCAAATCAAAGCAACTCTGTGGTACCACATCTCACTGGTCAGATTGGCTAAGATGACAAAGCAGGAAAATGACAAATGCTGGAGAGGATGTGGAAAAATTGGAACACTAATGCATTGCTAGTGGAGTTGTGAACTGATACAACCATTCTGGAGAGTAATCTGGAATTATGACCAAAGGGCTATAAAAAAATTTCATACCCTTTGACCCAGCAATACAATTCTAGGGTTATATACCAAAGAGATCATAGAAGTGGGAGGAAGACCCATATGTACAAAAATATTTATGGAAACTCTTTTTGTGGTGGTAAAGAATTGGAAATTAAGTGAGTGTCCATCAATTGGGTAATCACTGAACAAGTTGTTGTGTATGCATGTAACGGAGTACTATTGTGTTATAAGAAACAAGGAGCAGATGGACTTCTTATGTACATGGAGAGGCTTATATGCACTGATGCTGAGGGAGAAGAGTAGAACCAGGAGAAATGTGTACACAATTACAGACACAATGTATGTGTGACGACTAACTTTGATAGATTTGGACTCATCTCAGCAATGCAGGATTATAAGTCAATTCCAAAAGACTCATGCTGTAGAGAGATGTATGCATCCAGAGAAAGAACTGAGTTTGAATCCGGATTGAAGGAAACTACCTGCTCTTTTTCTTGTTTAGTTTTGTTTCCTCTTTCCCATTGTTCATTCCATCTGATACAATCCTTCTTTATAATCTAAGTAATGCCTAATGTGAAAGTATTTGCCGATGTTATAGATGACTGTATGCTGGCATGGGGGGAGGGGAGAGAGAAAGACAAAATTTGAAACTCAAAGAATTGTGGCTGAATCTTGTAAACTAAAATTAAACAAACAAATTAAAAAAGACAAAAAATTAAGAAAAAATAAGAATTCACAAGCTATATAGAAGGTAAATTGGAAATTATGGAAAAAAATAGAGGGACCTAGAATGAAGGTAGAGCAGGAAAGGCATATTTTTTAAAGTGAGACTGTAACTGGGATTTGAAGGAAGCCAGGAGGTAAAGAGGAGTAAGGAGGAGAGCATTTCAGACATGAGGAACATCCAGTTAAAATGTTCAGGTTTGGGATATTGATTTCTTATTTAAGGAATAGTAAGGAATCCAGTGTAAGTAGATCATAGAATACCTGGGGAGTGAGTGTAAGTCTATTGTCCAAACAAAAGGGCACATTTTGTTTTGTACTTTTTAAAGAAGGAATAGGGTTAAATAATGTAAAGCCAATCATGGCAGCAAAGTTGAGGACTGCTGCTATGAATAATTTTAAGGGTCTAATTGCATATTATAATGAAGTCTCTATTTATTCAACAATAAACTAAAGCATAACATTAACAACAACGTAACATAACTTATTACTAATGTAGCCACATAGTCTTAAAGAAAGCATATCATTCAATATGATTATCACATTCCTCAGAATCCCCACACAGCATGTAGTATTGAATTCCCATAATCAGGGGGTCACAGGCTAGGGTCTCCCCTAGCACAACACATCCTTAAGGGGTAGCAGAAATAGAAACAGATCCACCCCTAGGTCACAGTAAGCCACAATCTCCTCAAACAATAAACAGTGTCCAAGTAAAGTCTTCTTTCATTTTGACTCGAGGTTGACTTTCAAGTCCAAAATCTCTTCCTCTATGAGCTGAACACTCCCAACTCTTGCCTGAATTCACATGTAGACAGCTTTCTGCTCCTGCTCCATAACTCAGCTTACAGGGACTGCTCACCCCCAAGCTACTGCCTGTGAGCTACAGGGATTCTTGCCTTCTGTTTCTAGGAAAAAGAAGCTTATCAAGGCTACAACAATAGTTATACACATTACCAGCACCAGGACTTATGTCTGAGAAATTAACACATGCCAACAGACAAGGCTTCTGTCTGGGAAATTAACAAAGATAAACAGACAGAGCTTCTGTCTGGGAAATTAACACAGACCAACGGAGTGCACTTCTGTCTGAGAAATCAATACAGATCAAGAGACAAGACTTCTGACCCAGGAATTAACACAGATCAACAAACAGAGTGCTGTCATGACAAATATTCCTTCTTTTAGGCCTCTCCACAATCAATTTCCCCTAGCCCACTCACTATCACTTCTCTCTCTCAGTTCTGCTCCACTTTTTACTCTTTCCTCTCCCTCCAAATAATAAAATACATTGTTTCCAATCAAAGACTCTTGATTCAATTGAAGGCAAGACTCAATCAAAGATACTTGATTGACTAACTCAATCTACAAAAACAACCAAAATAATCTTATTTTAATTGCTGTTATGGAAACTTGCCCAGTGTTACAGAGCTAGGAAGTAACTGAGGCTGAATTTGAACTCAAGTTCTCCAGGCTCCAGGGCCAGTGTTCTATCCAATGTGTCACCTAGCTACCTGCAGGTCCTAGATTATGAAAGTTTTGAATGTCAAGTAGTGGATTTCAAATTTGTTACTGGAGCTACTGATATTTATAAAGTGTAGAAAGGAGTAGTAAAATAGTCAGATTTGTATTTTATTTAGAAAGATCACTAACTTCTGAGTACAGGATGGATTGGAGTGGGGCAAGATTTGTAGTAGAGTAGCCAACAAATGGAGTTGGAGGAATTCATTTAACTGTACTAATATGTTCAGTTACAAATTTATGGTATAAAATTTCAACTGAGGCTTCATTTTAGCAAGCAATTCCCCTCTCTGTTTGAGTCTTTATCCCACTCACCACAGTTAATATCCTTAATTATGTCAAGGCTTTGAATACACTTCCCCTTACACCCAATCTACTCCTTTCCAATTAATGATCTGGTCTCACACTTCATCATCTTAGACATCTCTTTTTCTTCTCTGAACTTTATCCCATGCACCTCTTACTTCATTTTCTAATGCATTCTCCTTAGCTCTAATCTTGTCTCATTGTTTTCATTCTGTTTGATGACAACATTAATTGATTGTTTCTATGATTCATTATTTCACTTACTCTTTCTTCAGGATTAGATTATTTAGTTTCCACTTAACTTTTGACCTGTGTTTCCATAGCCTTTCATTAAATGTAACTTTTTTATTGCTTTATGCTTTGAAATGGGTGTATTTTATGTGTCTGTTTCTCTGAATTTCATTGTGAGGTTTTCTGTCATCATATATGGTCAATTTTTATGTATAACTAAGAAAATGTATGTACAGATAAGAAATTATATATATACACTCCATTCTAATCTCATTCAGTTTTCTTCAGAGTTCTATAATATCAAATTTTTTCTTCTAATATTGCATTCATTTATTTGATTTCCCTATTTATTTTATGATACAATTTATCTAGTTCTGAGATGAGAAAGTTGAGGTCCCTCACCAATATAGCTTTATTGTATATTTCCTTTTGAAATTAATTTAACTTTTCCTTTAAAAAATTATATGTTATTTCATTTAGTGCATGTAAATTTAATATTTATATTGCTTCATTGTCTATGGTTTCTTTTAGGGAGATGTAGTTTCCTTGCTTTTCTCTTTCAATTAGGTCAATTTTTCCTTTTGCTATGTTTGAATTCATGATTCCTACCGCTACTTTTTTTTTTTATTTTTGCCTCAGCCTAAGCATAATAGAACTGTTTCAGCCCCTTATTTTAACTATGTGTGTATCCCTCTGTTCCAAGTGTGTTTCTTATAAACAAAATATTATTGAATTCTGATTTCTAATCAATTCTGCAATTGCTTTTCATTTTATGGGTGAATTCATCCCATTTACCTTCACGTTGATGATTACTATTTGTGCGTGTCTCTCCACTCTATTTTCTTCCCTTTTGTCCTTCCCTCTTCCTATTTATCCTGTCCTTCCTCTAAAGTCTATTTTGTTTCTGAGTACTATATATTTTTTTAATCTAGTCTTCTTATCACCACCACTACCCACTTGATTTTTAAAAATTTTCTTCCCTGTTGGGTAAGATAAATTTCCAATACCAATTGAGTATATTGTATGGATGCATATATGCATGCACTCATTGATATGTACATTTGTATTGTGTATATATACACAGGTGTTCACACAAAAGTCAAAAAGATAAAAGAAAAAAAAAGAAGAAATTGTGAAGTGTCTCATAGGAAAAACAATTAACCTGGAAAAAATATTGAGGAGAGAATGTGAGAATTAATACATTACCTAAAATCTGTGTGTGTGCATATACATATATGATTATGTACACATATACATATATATGCATTGTGTATATTTGAAAGTCTGTATGTTTTCCACTTTGAACCAATTTTGATGTGTTAGGTTCAAGCATTGACCACCCAACTACACCAATTTTCTCTCTGCTATGACAGCTTTTTCCTGCATACCTCTTTTCTTTTCAAGGCATTCTTCTCTTCATTGTGTTTTTATATGTTTTTACCATTTGACATATTTTGTTCTTGAAGGTGACATTTCTTTCAGTATTTTTTTGTCTCCTTCCCCAAGCTATTGACTCTTTTCACATGATTTTCTTGCATCACTCTCATTTCTCTTCCAAATGTTTCTTTTACCTCTCTTACTCAATTTTTAAAGTTGTTTTTGAGCTCTTATATGGTTTAAGATCAATTCATATTTTTCTCTAAATGTTTAGAAGAAGGAATTTTGACTTTGCTGTCTTCTTCTGAGTGTGTTTTTATCTTCCTTCTGAACATAATGGCTTTCTATGGTCAGAATTTTTTTCTGTTCTTTGCTTATTTTCTAGCCTATTCTTTGATTTTTAGCTCTATGCAAAAGGAGGGCTTTGCTTCCCAAGTGGAGGGGGCACTGTTCTAAACTCCAGTTTTCAGTGATTATTCTGGAGACCTGTATGTTTTTGGCTTCTCCAAGATAGTTTGATCTATAGAGAAGTATGTTTACTTACTCTCCTTTACTGTGCACGACTTTGTGAGTGACCATAAACACCCTTTTTAACCCTGAACCTGTGATCAAAATCCCTGCTCCCCTGCAGTTTCTAATTCTGCTGTGCTAGTGCTGCTCCTCACTGACGCAGGACTGTGACCCAGATCCAAGTATATGTAATGAATGCGACAGAGTTTTGCCCTTGACGCCAGCAAAGGGACCCATGTAAATCTCTTTCTGACATATTGTCAGATCACCTTGCCATCTGTATGCTGAGAAGTCTAGAATCTGCCACTGACACCTGCTTCTGCTTTGCTAGCTCCTGGTTTGCTCTGGTACAGCTTGCACTGAACTGTGCACCTCCCTTATCCTGGTGCAACAGACCTTTCCTACCAAACTTCTAAGTTGTCTTGGCCTGGAAAATTGTTTTATTGTGCCTTTTTGTGATTTCTACTGCTCTAGAATTTTCTAGCATCACCACTTAAAGACATTTGGAAGGCTTTGGGAGAGAGCTAAGGCAGTCCCCTGCATTTACTTTGCCATCTTGGCTCTTCCTCTAAAAAAATAAACATTTTTCCCCATTCACTTTTGTATAAAAGTGAGGTATGTGCTTGTCTCCCAGTTATTTAGTGATACTTTAGAATTTCTGTAGCTAGTAAAGGGAAGAAGGAAGAGAATAAAGAATAAACAAAGTTAAGAGAATTGCAAGAGCTAGGGGAAAAGAACCAGAAGCTGTTTGGATATATAAGTTAAGAGTTCCTACAGAGTTGAAAAGCACCAAAAGGAAAAAGACTGAAATTCCATGTCACAAAGAATGAGTCTCCTTTCCAAGAAGGAAAAGGAGTTCATTGATCCCAATAAGTACATATGATAAAGGAAACAATATGATTATTTTAAGACAAATGTTGCAGCTATAAAGAAGGCCAGAAAGTTTGATGCATAAACAAGGACAGGAAAGGCAGTTTTATAAGACCCTGCCACAACATCAGATGAAGAATGGGAGACACTGATAGTCATTTTTTCCTTAGAAGAGGAATATTTCATTTTTATGACCAAAGCGGACTTAGTTTTATATAGAGACAGATTTGGCTGGCAGTCGATATTTAATCAATGTGATTTAAGGGTTATGGAGAAATTCCTGATTGCTTCCTATCTACCACTAAAGTTCCTTCCTATCCACTAAGTCATGCCACAAGGTCACTAATTAGGCCTTATTTCTTTAGTTTAAGGTTTGGGTCTTAGTTTGTTGCTTTTGTTCAGTTATTTTATTGTGCCCTGCTCTTTGAGATTTTCTTGGTAAAGATATTATAGTGGTTTTCCATTTCCTTCTCAAGCTTATTTTACAGATAAGAAAACAGAAGCAAATAGAATTGAAGTGATTTGCCCAATTTCACACAGCAAGTAATTGTCTGATGCTATGTTTGAATTCAGAAATATGAGTCTTACTTCATCCATGCCCAACATTCTATCTACTGAACCACCTAACTGCCCTATTGGTCTTAGTTTATGGGCTAACATATGTGAGACAATTAATATTTTAAATGATCAGTGACACCTTAGCAATAGAATCCTTGAGAGATCAAATGAACGGTAGTGAAGAAGAAGAATAGATCCCTTTGGAGTAAGAAAATGGTAGCACAGTTAATAGATTGTGGGGACTTTTAGTCAGGAAGGCCTGAGTTCCAGACCAGTCTCACACAGTTACTCTCTGTGTGACCCTAGGCAAATTTCTTCATCTCTGTTTGCCTGTTTCCTCACCTTTAAAATAGGGATAATAATAGCACCTATCTTCACTCCAGAATTGTTATGAGAATTCAATGCTATAATAACTGTAAAATACTTAGTACAGCACCTGGCACTTAGAGCCATGTGAATGTTAGCTATTGTTATTATTATTAAAATTATTGTTATTGTTATTCAGGAAGAACTGACAATAGGGTGAGGGTAGAAATGGAAAAGACAAATTTTGTTGACTTCACAATTATGATCAGGCATGATCAAGAACTTCTGAGCAGGATGTAGCTAAGGGTCATGAGGTCAACTCTTTGATGGGTAGTGAGAAAGAAGCTAATCTCTTAACTGAAAAGACAAAAGCTATGAATCCCCAAACTGGCTAAGTTCCAGCAGTAAACCTAATAAACTGGCACAAGTAAATCCAGGGAAAACCAAAAAAGAGGCTAATGTATACTCAGCTTTATGAAGTCTGGGAAAGGAGATAAATTATGTAGTTTTGCTACTAGTAGAAAGTAATTTTCCCCCTTTATACATTTTTCTTTGTAGAAGATGGTGGATGTCAATTCAGTTTTCTTAGATACAGTATGCTTCATGTTACTAACCAGAATTAAGCCGTAGTCATTATCAATCATAAATGTAAAATCATGTATTAAGTCCTTCCTATGCCAACAATCAGGGTTAATTAATCCAGCCAAAAAACAATAAGGAAAAGCCTGTCCACGTGAAGAATCATCTCAATAATTTTTTGTCTCTCTTTTATTTAGTCTTTTTTTTCCCCTTTATTGTGAAGTGAACGAAGACTTGAATGTAAGATGATACTCTTTCATAACTGCTATTAATAGCGGTTTGGATCCATGTCAGACTCTCCTTAGTGTTTGTTAAAGCTGAGAGATTTAAAAGGATCAAAATTTGCCTGAATTCCAAATGCTCCCTCATCAGTTGTTTTCTTCTTCTTACACATTCTTAGATATTTAGCTGCCATGATTCTGGCTGGTTAAAGCATTTCATAGGCCCAAAGTAATAGGGAAGATTTTGAATGGAAGAAAAGTAAAAACTTCTCAGGTAACACTCCAGAAATCTGAATAGCATTGTAATAAAGTATTACAAAAAGTTAATTAAAAATTACAAAAAAAAGTTATATACCTTGGGGGTATGCAACTACCCTTCTTGCAAGAAGAAATAATAACATAAATCCTTCCTGTCTCTACTTGGAGATATCTTTGATTGTGTTATTTTGGGTAAGGGCCATCTTGTCCCACACAATTTGATCTACAAAAGCATGTGATTACTATGATTTTCCCCCACTGGTGTTCTGTCTAAAATCAATCAATTAGCAAACATTTATTACATGTCTAATATAAGCCAAACCCTTAGACAAAGATTTTTTTTTTAAGTCTATGTGTATTCTGGAGAGACTTGGTAGCTTTGGTATTCCTCATTAGATATGTTGGAGTAGTCAATATTAAGTATTTTGTTCCCCTGGTGGTGCTAAGGTCTACCTGGGCTTGTGTTTTAGCACTCACTGGTTCCACCCCCTGCTCTTTGGGAACTTTTGTTGGTCAGCTGAGGAGGGGCTTGTTGGGACTCCCCCTGCTCTTCACTTCAGACTCCTTACTGCCTCAATTACACCCTTTCTAAGTGACTCCTAAGCCTGAGACTATTTCCAGTATTTGAGGATTTTTCTCTGGGAGGGACATTCAACTCTGCGTTTTTTGGTCAGAGAGGGGGAATCAGAGCAGCTAGAGTTTACTTTGCCATCTTGGCTTTTCGAAAATTAGGTAGGTTATCTTTTTTTTTAACTTAGAGGCTGTGGGATGATAGCCCTGGGAGAAATTGCTCTTTCTGCTGAGGGTGCTGAGTTTTCTCTTACTCAGCTCGGAGGGATCTTTCATTGTGTGCAGGTGAGAAGGGTATGAATTATGCTTGGGGTGGGTGAGTCTGCTGCCTGGGGCTCTTTCTCCCTCAGCTGTAGTCTGTTCTCTAGTCCACACTGCTGGAGCCATGCCCCCACTGCCTGTGATAGTAATGGCAATTAAAGATTCCCCTGTATTGGCTTGGTTTTCAAATTGATTGTGTTAAAACCCAGAGCTTGTTAATCCCACCTGTGGGATGGACTTGTTGATGTGAAAAGAAAGTCCTGAACTGGGAGGAGCTGGTGACGTAGATTTGGAGAGATAAGAGAGAGGCAGAAGATCTTTTTGGAAGCAGCACCTCGTGGAGAGAGAGAGAGACTAAGAGAATTGCTGGTGGCCACTTTGAATTGCCCTGGACTTTTGAGACCTGCCCCCTGAGCTGCCAAGGACTGAGGAGACATGGCTGTTTTGTTGGTACTTTGTCTGTCTGGTTAGTTGTGAGGCTTTGTGACACATGAATAAAAACTAGTCAGGTTTTATGATTTTTCCAAGTAAGCCATAGTATACCTTTCATTGATAAAGACTGATCAATTTCAATGCTTAAGGGATAACAGGCTATAATTCAGGAAACTTTTAATCTCAAATCATTTAATTGCATTCAGCATCTGCTCTTATAAGATGGCAGAGTATAAACAGGACTTCCATGGGGCTGTGGCTTCCACCTCACCCAATTCATGTAAAAGGGGACTATGAACAAACTTTGGAGCTACAGAAACTACAAAATGACTCAGAAAAGCTTACCTCCCACTGAGGACAGACTGGCAGGCTGGCAGCAATATGGCAAGTGTAGGAATCTGGATGGGTCTGACCAACCACGTGCTGGAGGGACTTCAGTTCACCAGCAGCTGTGGTGGTTTCCAGAATTATCAACACACAGATGATAAAAACAAAGTGAGAGGTCAGTGCAGTGTGGACCTTGGGATACAGTAGTTGGGAGTGTGGTAGGACTCTGCCCCCAGGCCAAGAAGTAATTGAGGAGCCATGGCCATGCAGCCACCAGCACATAGCAGCTTCAAATACTGACCTGAAAAGTGTAAAGGGACCAAGAAACCAGTCTGAGGGGTAATCACACTAGCTTTAAGCTGCTTGGATCTGGATTCCAGTCTAGGGTGGAGGTCCTGGGTTGTGCAACAAGCTTTCCAGAGTGTGGGGTGGTTTCATAGAGGGCAGCCAGCTCATAGCTTTGGCAGCTGACAAATTCCCAGCATTTGGTACAAAGCTCCTCTGTTTGGTGTCAGAGTCCTACTGTGTCAAAAAGCCCAGGGATTAAGTGATTGAGTGATGACATGAGCAGGCAAAGGAAGCAAAATAAACAGAACAACCTAAATTTACACTCCTATTTTGGCGACAAAAATGATCAAAGCATGAAACAGGAGGAAGACAATGAAGTCAGATGTCTTGCACAAAAAAAGTTCAAAGAAAAATAAAGGCTGGTTACAGACCATAGAGGACCTTAAGAAACAAATAGGCGAAGTGGAGGAAAAATTTGGAAGAGGAATGAGAATAATGGAAGACAATCATGAAATGAGAGTCAACAGACTGAGTGAGAAAAATAATACCTTAAAAATAGATTAACTCAAGTGTCAAAACAGGCTCAAAAAGGCAATGAGAAGAATGCCTTAAAAAGCTGAATCTGCCAGATGGAAAAAGAATCTCAAAAGTTCACTGAGGAGAATTATTACTTCAGAATTAGATTGAAGCAAATGGAAGTTAATGACTATATGAGAAATCAAGATGCTGTTAAACAGAGCCAAACAAATGAAAGAATAGAAGGAAATGTGAAATATCTCATTGAAAAAATCACTGACATGGAAAATAGATACAGGAGAGATAATTTTAAAATAATTGGACTACCTGAAAGTCATGATCAAAGAAAAAATCTAGAAATCATCATCCAAGAAATTCTCAAGGAAAACTGTCCTTATATGTTAGAATCAGAGGGCAAAATAGAGGTTGAAAGAATCCACCAATCACCTCCTGAAAAAAATCCCAAAAAGAAAACTCTAATATTATAGCCAGGTTCCAGAATTCACAGATCCAGGAGAGAATATTACAAGCAGCGAGGAAAAAAAAAACAATTTGAATATTGTGGAAACATAATCAGGATAACACAGGATCTGGCAGCTTCTACATTGAGGGATCGAAGGGCTTGGAATGTGATATTTCAGAGGTCAAAGTAGCTGGCATTAAAACCAAAAATCATCTACACAGCAAAACTGAGTATCATGTTTCAGGGGAAAATACAGTCATTCAGTGGAATAGAGGACTTTTAAGCATTCTTGATGAAAAAATCAGAGTTGAATAGAAAACTTGACATTCAGATAAAAGAAGGAAGAGAAAAATGAGAAGGTAAACAGGGAAAAGAAATCATAAGGAACTTATCAAAGTTGAACTATTAACATTCCTACATGGAAAAATGATAATTGTAAATGATGAATATTTTCTCAGTGTGAAAATAGTTGAAGGGAATATATATATATATATATACATATATATATATATACACACACATATATATATATATATCATATATATATGTATGTGTGTATGTCTATATGGGAGTGTATATGGGTGTATGAATACATATGTGAATGTATGCATATATATTTGCTCGTATACATAGATAGAGGGCACAGGACCAATTTAATTAGTAAGCGATGATACTTAAAAGGTGTAATTAAGAGGTGAGAGAGGAATATAATGATAGGAGATGGGGAGAGACAGAAACGGGGTAAACTATCTCATATAGAAGAGGCAAGTGAAAATGTTTACAATGGAGGGGAAGAGGAGGAGGGAAATAGGGAATGGACCAACCTTATTCTCATTGAATTTTGCTCAGGGAGGGAATGACATACACATTAAATAGGGTATCTCACAGTACAAGAGAGTATGGGTGAAGGGGAAGACAGGGGAATTATGGAAGGGAGAGTAGGCTGGGTGGGGGAGGGAATCTGGAAGCACCCACTTTTAAAAAGAGACAGTATCAAAGTAGAGAATAGATCAAGTGGGAGGTGGGATAGGAGGGAGGCAAATATAGTCAGGCTTTTACAATATATCTACCATGATAATGTTTTGCATAGCTACAAATGTACAACCTATACTGAATTGTGTATTTTCCTAGTAAGGGTGGGTGACAACAGAGGAAGGGAACGAACCTGGAAATCCAAGTCTTAAAATCAAACGTTAAATACACACACAGACACACAATTATTAATACTATTTTACATGTAATTGGGAAATAAGATAGGCAGGCACTGGGTCATAGAGATTCACCATGCCCTACTTGAAAAATCTAAGGTGGTATGGGAAAAGATATGGGAGAGAGAAAATGGGAGGAGAAGTTTTCCTGTTGGGACTGCTATTTTGGGGCCGTGGGTAGGGGAAAATGGGATGAAAATTTGAAACTCAAAATCTGGCGGAAATGAATGATTTAAACCAGAAGTTAATAAATCATTTGAAAAAAAAGAAAAAAGTAATCTTTTATAACCAAAAAAGAATATATAATCAGTTCTTCAAAATATTCAACTTGAGATAATCTTATTATCAATAACTTGAAAAATAATGCAGATTTAAAATATAAAGAATTTTGGCTATCCCTTCTTTCCCTTCAATAATGTGATGTCCATTTAGTTATTGTATATGATATACATTTGCATGCACATGTAGTTTCCCCTTCTGAAGATTATAAACTCCTAGAGGGGAAATATTTCTTCCTTCATTCATGCTACACCTATTGTCTACACTGAACCAATACCACTTTACTTTACACTGTATTACTCTTTTGTGTATTGGCTTTTTCTTCCCAATTAAATTTCATGCCCTTGAAAAGAAGGTTGTTACCTTCCTTTTCACCCCCTTATTACTCCTGATAGCCTTCAATAATCTTAAACACCCAATGGGGACTTAAATATTTAGCTTGGAGAAGACTTACCACATAACCTGTCTTTAAACAATTGGAGGGCTGACATGTGAAGAAGAAAGAGACTTGTTCTACTTGACTGCAGAAGGTAAATGAAGGGGCAAGGTAAGGCGCTCTGTGAGGAATAAGATTATACAAACCAAGGCCCCAACTCAATATGATCTTTCTATTACCCTGAACTGTCTGGGAAAAGAAGATCCTGAAAATGTGAAAGCTGCTCCTCTCCTGGGACCCTGGCTATGTCCTTGAGAAGAGATATGATAACTGCCCAACTCCTGGAACTAGCCATTCCAAGGAACCATCGCTCTTCTGGGCGGGGGGGGGGGGTAGTTTGGAGGGATTGGCCTTCATGCCAGGCCTCACACAAGATATAATGCTTGCTAAAAAAAAGGTGGAAGTATGCCTTCTTTGCTTTAAGCACTACTTAAACTCTAAGATTCAGACCCCAAATTGGAATCTCACCCATGGAGGAGACGTCTTGCCTAGGACCTTCCCTTGAGGGACCCTGACAGCTGTACCAGGATTCCCAATCTTGTGTGGTAAGGTGTTGGTGCTTCCCCACAATGGTGATACTTGTAAAAAATATCTATATCTATATCACAGAATATGTATCTGTATCTATATCTATCTATCTAAAATACATATTATATATATATATATATCCATTATTAATCATAGTTGCTCTCATTCTGATGTCTTTAAGCCTCTTATTGTGTTATCTCTGGTTTCTTTCTCACTTGCATATATATATATACATATATAGAAATATATACATATATTCTGAAAAATTATTTTACAGAAATTGCCTTGGATCTTTCTTGGAGTGCTGAGCATTGTGTTTATGTGAATCCTGAACCTCCTTAATTGGACAATAAAACCATTTATTGTACCACCATTTATCCTGCTTCCTAAATTCATAATCTTGAAGTTATCTTCAATCAGATCTTCAGTCACCATCATTTCTTATTTTTAATATGTCATAAACTTCTGTCAATTCTATTTTGAAAATACCTGTCCCAGTTTTTCTTCTTTTCTCTACACCTACTGCCAGCTCTCCAATATAAATCCTCATTAACAACAGACTTGAACTATTTCAATAGCCTTCTAACAGATTTTTCTGCCTTCACTCTCTGTCCCTTCCTATCTATCCTTCACAGACTACCAGAGCAATTTTTCTCATATATACCTCTATCCATGCCATTTTTATACTAAAAATATCAGTATCTCTCTGCTGCCTCAAGGCTTTTTGAGGATGGAGCAGGTACCGGCACATTTGTAGCCAGTAGTCAGAAAGATATCAGTAGTCAAGAAGAGAATGTAAATAAGAGAGTGGGGGTGATAGAGGGAATGTTCTGCTGGAAGAGATGGCATGGAATAATATCATTTGTGTAGATAAAGGAATTTGCTTCTGCAAAGTGCAGGATAACTTCTTCATGTGAGATAAGCATATAGAAAGTTGATAGTCACAGAAATCATCTGAATGATATGAGATGAGGATGTGGGGGGTAAGAGGAAGAATTCAGTGAATGGTCAGTTGTTTTTTTTTTTCATTAAATATATTGCAAGTTTCTCAGTTGAGAGGGTGAGGTGAAGAGGTGGTTTGAGGAATGATAGAAAGAAGAGCTTCTATAATGAGTGATTAGCAAGCTAATTAGGGATGTGTAAAAGAATTATCTACAAGCAGTGAAGGTCCAGTTCAGGTTATGCAATATAAGTTTGTAGTAGGCCCAAATTTTAACTATTATATGATTTTTCTTCACCTTAATTCATCAGAACATAGGAATATAGGTAGTGGATACAGAGAGTGATCTAAGATTAATATTGGTAGATCAGAGGTGGAATATATGAAAAAAGAGCAAAAGACTCAAGAGAAGAGTGTGGATAATGTAGAGTTGAAGTGGTTTGCCATGGCTTCAAGATGGAGAAAGGAAAAGTGTGTAGCTATTACAGGGTTGGTGGCATGAGAGAGAACTGAAAGGTTGAGGAACTGGAAAAGTAGGGTGTTTAAGAAACTATAAATACGTATGTTAAAGTCCTTTAATATGATACTAGGAGTTGGGGAGGAGAGAAAGACTTAAGTCATGTAATGAACTCATTGTGGAATTTAGTGTTGTGTCCTAGAGGCCTCTAGACAAAATTATCAGGTATTTGATTGGGTGATAGATGTGGACTACACAAAGCTCAAAACCTCATTTGATCTGTCCATTCCTGCTAACTTTAATCTCATATCTATCCTGCCTTGTCACTAAACTCTTTAAGAAGACCATCTACAGTAGGTCACTCCACTTACTCTCCTTTCAGTTACTTCTCAACTCTATAATCTAGCTTCTGTCCTCATTAGTCAACTGAAAGTTTTCTTTCCAAAGTTACAATTGATCTTTTAATTAGCGAATTCAATAACCTTTTTAAAATCCTTATGTATCTTAAGTGCTATTTAGTTTTTGACAATGTCAAATATCATCTTGTCTTATATAGTCTCTTCTTTCTAGGTTTTTGGAACATTACCCTTCTGGTTCTCCTAAATGTTCCTCCTATGCTACCATTTCTCTTATATCTTTTATTAGTTCTTCATCCAGTCCATATCCATTAACCATAGGCGTCTCTCAAAGGCTTTGCCCTGGGCCTTGTTCTCTTCTACCTCTATGTTATTTTACTGGTTGATCTCATCAGCTCCCAGGAGTTCAATAATTATCTCTACCCCAATAATTCTCAAATTTCCTTCTCTAGTCTTAACATTTCTTTTTACATCCAGGCTCTCATAGCCAATTGCCTATTAAGCATTTTAGACTGGATGTCCTATAGATATCTTAAATTCAACATGTCCAAAACTGAACTCAAAAAAAGTTTTCTACAAGTCCTTGCCTTTTAAATCTATTAAATGTGTCCTCCAGAACCAAATATAAAATCTATTTAGTGTCCAAAATGCTTCATAACACAACCACTCTTCCCCAAACTTTCCATTCTTCTTAAGCCCTACACCTTAATTCACATCTTCTTTGATCCAGTTTCATTGGCCTTCTGGCAATTTCTCAAACAAGACACTGTAGCTCTTGGCTCTGTAAATTTTCACTGGCTATTCCTTGGAATATTTTCCCTTTTCATTTCTGCCTCCTGGCTTCTCTAACTTCTTCAAGTCCCAGATAAAATTCCGCCTTATAGAGGAAGCCTTTCCCAATTCATTTTAGTTATATGTATTCTCTGTGTTGATTATTTCCTATTTATGTTGAATATAGATTATTAATAATGTTTGTTTGTTTTTATATTTTATCTTCCTAAGTAGATTGTGAACTCCTTGAAGGTTATGACTATCTTTTGCTCTTCTTTGTGGCCCCACTGTTTAGCCTAATATGTGATACATAGAGACACTTAATCATGAATGATTACTGACCAACTAAAGTCAAACTCTTTTATTTTCTTTTTTAGCATTCAAGGCCCTCTGATGGGGTTGTGAGATGAACTGGGCCAGGTGGGCAGTTCAGGATAGAACTCCATTTATTGATTCTCTGAACAAGATTTTTATAGAGCTAAGAGACAAAGAAGGTAACTATTGGTCATTATATTCCCATAATGTAAGGCAGACCTTGAAGGCTATCATGTCCTTTCTTTATCTAGTATTCCTATACCGGATGAGAAAGAATTCAGGGTGCTCTGTTCTTTGCACATGATGAAGAGTTTTAAGCCAACATCCTGCTGGACTGAGAGCAGCTGCAAGGAGCTGGTTGCTTCTACCTGCCTAACTCAACAGCGCTCCACAAAAAGATATCTCTTACTATTCTATCTTTCTTAGATCAAAACTCTCAATTTGACTACATGCTAGTCAGACTTTCCTGTTCTGTTCTCATAATGCCATTGTGATTTCTTTATTTGCACATATAATTACATAAGCCTGAAACATATTTGCTTAGGTTTTTGCCTAATTTCTCTCCATCCTTCAGAAGCTTACTTTACTCTAATCTTCTCCATAAAGTCTTCTCTCATTCTCTTGGTTTTGATAACTTTCAAATTTCACATACACTCTGTTTTTCCCCTTTCTAATATATGCAATGTAACACTAAGTACTATGTACATGTAACTATCTTTAATTTTTACTAAGTAAGATTAGAACTCCTTAATGTTGGGATATTTTTCCTACACTGTGTACATACCTTATGAAGAATATATTATTGTTTTTCTACACATAGAGGATGCTTTAGTAATATGTCTTGAATGAAATAAGATGAAATCAGAGAGGCAGATAATTATAAGAAAAAAAAACTAACAAATAGAGTTGCCTAAAAGCAGAAAAGACTGTTATGGTAGCTAGTGGAGGTTAAGAGAGAGATTAAGACTAGACAAGTAGATCTGAGAATCATCTGCATATATAAATAATTAAAATTGTAGAACCTAATAGCATCACCAAGTCATATAATACAGAGAGAGAAGAGAAGATGGCTCATAGAAGCGTGGAGGAATGGAAGACCTCTACAATTACCAAGTGTAGCCCTCCTGAAGACCTATCTAAGGAAATAAAGGATGTCTGTGTGTGGGAATTTTGTGTATACCTATATACTTATATATGTAGGAGGATACCCAGAAGAGAATATTGTCACAATAAGAAAAGAAAAGAGAGAAAAAAATTAGAGTCAGCCATTTAAGAAAGCAGGACTGCTAAGACTGTTTAATACTCTCCCTCCAGGTCTACCTTTGTAATAGGTGTGAAGCTGTGCCATATGGGTGCAAGGAGGTAAGCCTCAGATCAGACCAAAACAGATGAAAAGTAAGGCCTGATTAGTCCAGAATAAAAGACATTAATTGATTGTTTAAAAGAAGTCTGGCAAGGCCTCTGGAGCACTCTAAAATCTCATGTCATAAAGATAGGATTTGGGGTGGATACAGGGTGCTCTGGGAAATCTCTGGAGTGAATAAGTCAAAAGCTAATGGCCTAAATACCAAGATGACTTGGGGATCCCATGGAGCAAAGTGAGTAAAGGCAAGAAGCCCATAGGAGGTCAGTCACAAGAAACTTTTCATGATGGTTATTGCCTTAATATTTTGATCCGTCTAATAACATATGTATTTTATACATAACTTTTGTCTTACCCCAAAGTATAGAATCTATAATGATATAAATTTGGATGTCAGTGATGGACTTGGGTGGGATTGGGGAATCGGTTTGGCAAAATTCAGGGGGCTTTTCCCAATACCTCTTAAATGGATATCTACTCTTCCTATTCATTTTCCTTGGCCAAAGGTTTTGTTGGAAGAACTGCCTGGGAATTATATATTGCTATGTCAGATGAACATTTTAGTTACCTCTGGAATTAATCCTATTTTATTCATTATTTTTGCATAGTTTCTGGAAAAATACTACTGAAATAACATGAATATCACATCACTCTCTCCAGAAATCTAAATACTTATTTGTGCAGAGAACAATATAAATTTAAACTTTTTAAGTGAAATTTAACCTTGACATGAAGTTTCTTTTTAAATTATAATAATATCTTTATGTTTGGAAAGTCCTTCATCTAAGCAATGCTTTTCCATACAAAAATTAATAAAGCTTCTCAACTCCATTGTAGGTCTGGTTAAGGATGCCTTATCATCTAGCTCTTTATCATGAGCTGTTGTTAAAAACAACCAGCTTTTATAAGACTAAAGTCTTCTAAATTTTGGGCCCAGCATGTGTAGTGATCAGGTCTAATAAGAACTCCACATATCACACATCAGGGAGTGGAAAGGGAAATGAAAATGTGAATATCAAAGGATCACCAGAACAGGCATTTCAATAATATTGCTCAAAAATGAATGAAACAAATGGTGCAAAATGTGTTCCTCCTCATCACATGGGTAACTTTCAATTTTCTCTATTTTTAAGCATCTCATTACAAAAATACATGTTTAGGATTATGCTGAGCTACATAGACCTTTGAAGTAAAAAAATATTGACAGTTTAAAGCTGTTTCTAATTGCTTAATTTTAAAACTTGCCAAATGGTGGTCAAGATTGTTGGAAACCCTTTTATCTCTTTCTGGATGCAAAATCTTTGGAAAAAATTAGGGTTTAGAAGAATTGCTCAAGATGGTATGATGGTGATTTTTTTTTTTACATTCCAATTCAATTCATCCCATTTAATGAAATACTTTGTCCAAGGATCTTTTCTAAATACTGAGTAATAGTCCCTGAAGTAAAAAAAATGTATTTTTGATTCTCCATTTATACTCAATTTTCATTCACAATAATGTTTTTTAATACACAGTTAGCTGGGATGAGTTTGAAAATGTCACAGGTAAATGTATGCACAGTACAGTAGAATGTCTACATGTGAACTTTGAATTTTTATATGGAGAAAGCATGTAAATACATACACTTATTGTTCTTAGACTACTCTCAAATATAGACATTCTTGTAATTGCATTGTGTAATAACTTCAAGCATTCTTCCATCTAGAAATATTATTTTAAGACAGTGAATCTCAATCATAAAATTATGAAAGATCATATTTATACATGTAATGAATATGTAATCCCTAAATTTATTTTCCATCTTTTTTAATTAAAAAGGATGAGATTTGAAAAAAATATGGTATGTGAAAAATAGTAGCAAGAATTAGCTGCCATTGCTAATAAGTAGTGGGAATTAAAAATTATAAAATGAAAAATGATTCAGTAAATTCAGCAGACAAGAAAACATTAGAATTCATTTCTTAGAAGTCTAAAACATACTTAATCTTCCAGGCAAGGGAAAAATTTTCATTTAAAAACTTTTTTTTTCTGTTTTTTTTTTCTTTTAGCCAAGATTGCACTAGGTAAGGGGGAAAATGTACTGGAAATACAAGCAAAAACAGCATTTCTGATTAGGCAAAAGTAGGGAAATCAGAGGGTGTTCAACAAGTTCAGACCTCTAGTTCAGATAGAGGTTTATTCTTACATAAAATGATAAGAAAAGAACATTTCCATAATGGCTCACAAAGCAAATAACTTGTTTTCATAAGACAAAATTTCACTCCAATATACTGTACTCATTGCAGTATAAAGGGATTATAATTGGATGTTATTAACATATAAAATGATAAAATAGCAAATTATTATTGAATAAAATATTGTAGGAATGTAGTGAATATGAAGAAAGGCATTATAAATTCCAAAGTGAATTTTAATTACTATTTAATATATCATCCCCTTTTATTATTACTTCTTAAGTTTCTTTATAAAAAGGGGGAGAGTATATATCTGGAATTATCATTATTAATATCTCTTCCCTAGTATTTTGGAAATGTTATCAACCATGATAAATGTTTCTCTTGTCCTTTCACCTACTTGGAATATTTATTTTTGTGAGACTATGTTATTTCCATTATTTTCAGTCATAAAGCATTAATGAGAAAATACATATGTGAAAAATATGGTCATTGGTGCCAAATGTAGCTTGCTCCAACTGAAATGTAATCCATTGTAATCCAAATGTAATCCAATCCTGTTTTTCCTACTATTCAATTTTTGTTCCAGCTCTTTCCTTTCAAATCAGTACAATTCAATAGGCATTCATTAAATAGCCACTATCACCAAATCAAGTAGCATGTATTTATTAAATACATGCTATGAAACAGGCACTGTGTTGGGAATTCAGGATATGAACACACAATTAATGGATAATCCATCTTGAAAAGGATCTTACCTCCAAAAGAGGAAACAGTATTTATTGTTAAGTCATTCAGTAATGTCCCACTCTTCATGACAGTATGAGCCACAGTATGCCAATACTGTCCATGGGGTTGTCTTGGCAGTTTCTAGAATTATCTCTCATTTCCTTCTATAGTTGATTAAGACAAAGGTTAAGAGACTTGCCCAAGGTCCCACAGCTGATAAGCATCTAAGGATGAATTTTAATTTATGTCTTCCTGATTCCAAGCTTAGCACTCCATCCATTAAGCCTACACCAAATCTATATAAAGAGAATAAATATAAATAAATACAAATTCATTAAAACACACACACACAAGGTAATTTGAGATGGAGGACACTAACAGCTAGGGGAAAGGTAGAGTCAAGAAACTTTTCATGCAAGAAGTATTAGGTGACTTTTGCCTTGAGGGAAGAGAGAAATTTCGTTTGGAAAAGCTAAGTGAATTAATTTAGGCACTATGATTATACTAACAAAAACAAAAGAGCTCCTATCTAGAATGAACTTGAATAATCCATGTTCACTGCTATGTAAAGTAAAATGATGGATTAATTCCTTTGTGTACCCATTTCAATGTAGTCCACCAACATGTCATCATTTTGGCATTATGCACGTAGTATTTAGTAAATGTTTGTTAAGTAAAAGAAAAGGTAAAGGCCATCATGAAGGAAATGTGGTTAATGGAAAGAAATGTGGGACAAAATTCAAATCCTCCCTCTGACAGTTACTAACTGCAATTATGTGTAACTCAGGGTTAAAGTCTGTTCCATATGCATAGGATCCTCCATTTTTTATGGCTAAATTAGAGGCCAGTTGGTGAGATCTTGGGATATCAGAGAGTTTATTTTTGCTTCCAACTACAAGACAGAACATGTGGGTCCAGGCTGTCCTCAGGGAGAGAATTTTGGAGAGAAGAAAGACTTGGGGAAATAGATGACAGTACCCTCAAAATGTAGAGATGAAGGTAGGAAGGGACACATGTTGAGTGGACTTCCAGTACTGAACATTTGGAAGAATATAATTGAGAATCTCAGAGCGTACACTGATTTTCTGTGATATGGGGTTGTGGCATCTCTGAAATAGATGATATCAAAGATTTATTTTTTTGAGTTTTCATATCATAAAAGGAACACTGTTTCAATTCCTAGGAGCAGCTAGGTGGTGCTGCAGACCAGGCATTCTGGGGTGCAAATTCAAATAAAAAGAAAGTCAGTACCTGCCCTTGAAGAGATTATAATCTAATGGGAAATGACAATACACAAAAGAAAACTGAAATGAGAATGGGGAGGAGAAGGTAGCTTGCTGGCATATGTTAGAGAGTTCCAGAGAAGTTCAAAAGTAGTGTAGCTAGTGGGAAATGGGGAGAATGCCTGTTCTGAAGCTCCTTTTCAAATAGAGGTCCTGGACCTCAAGACTTTTCCATCAAGTCATAGAATTTGAAGGAGGATGGGGTACTGATGAAATGTGATGATGATAATGAGCTAATATTTACGTAGTGCTTGCTATGACCCAAGCACTGTGCTAAATGCTTTACCATTACTATCTCATTTAGTTCTTAAAACAACCATAAGTAGAAGGTATTATTGTTATCCCTCTTTTACAGATGAGGAAACTGAGATTAAGTGGCTTGCCCAAGATTATTCATCTGGTAAGTGTCTGAGGGTGGCTTTGAACTCTAGTTTTCCTGACTCTGGATCTGTCACTGAATCCACTATGTCATCTAGCTGTCCCATGAGGACTAGGCAGATCCTGTCTTGATCCAGTGGATATAGCACAGGACCAAAAGACAGGTGCATGTGAAAGTATAGTCTTGGACTCTTAGATTCTGTGTGATCTTGGACAAATAACTTAAACATTTTGCCTGTTGTTTCTGTAAAATGAGGGTAGTAGTATTTACTTCACAGTCTCTTTTAAAAGTCAAAATAATATTTGTAAAACACATGGCACAAATAAGCTTTTGAAGCTTATTTCCTTCCTACTTCACTATTTACCCAAGGTACTTTGCTAGCAGCTAGATAGGGTACACAAAGACAAATAGAGTATGACCCCTATTTTGAAAAAAAAAATTTGCATTCTAATTGGAAGATCAAGGAGAAGCAATATATGAGTCAATAGTCTCATATTAAGTATATATTATATGGCAGGCATTGTGCTACATAAGTTATAATATAAGTTGAAGTAAGTGCATATGAGAGATACAAATGAGAACGCTAAGGAAGGAGATCCTATTTCCAGTGGTAAGTTGATAAGGAAGGTCAGAGAATATAAATCTGATCATGTAAATTGGTAATGAAGAAATGTCTCACTTTACATTACGTTGTTCTTTGGGAACCTATGCAGCCTACTATCATATTTGCTTTCCTTTCTAAGAAGTCACTAGTCATCTACTTTATAATCTACTTTCTATTTTCCCAGGAATAAATATCGCACTTATGGGTTGATAATTCCTTGAATCCACTTTCTTCTCTCTGGAAACAATAGCAGCAGCAACAACAGGATAAAAACAGATAAACAAAAAATCTGGTCATTTTCCTGCCTCCACATGAACATTAAATAATTAAAATGCTTGTTGAGTACAAATTATGTACCAAAAACTACTCTAGGTTTGTTTAATCAATATAGGATTAATTCCCTCAAGGAACATTAAACCTACTAAGGAAAGAAGATTAGTAAACATGAAACATTTACCAATAATCATTCAGTAAGCATGTATTTAGTATCTACTATATGTCAGGTACTATGCTAAGTTCTTGTGACACAAGTGAGGAAAGAGGGAGAGGAATAAACAGATGCTAAATTAAACTCTCTGAGCCTCAATTTCTTCATCTGCAAGAGTCAATAATACTTCAACTACGTAACTCACAGACCTGTCATGAGAATCAAATTAGATGATGAATAAAACTTTTTTTTTCAAAGCAAAAAATACATATATAAATGTAAATCATTGTTGTTGTTTAAGAATTAGTGAGAAATAAAAGACTGAAATATGTAGGGGAGACTTCATGGAAGAAATAAGATATCAATTTTGGCCTTGAAATATCTGTAGGAATTTAGACATAAGTTTCACATCTGAGAAAGAAGGGGGGAAAACAAACTGGTGTGGGTGGCTAGGTGGCACAGTGAATAGAGCACTGGCCTTGGAGTCAGGAAGACCTGAGTTCAAATCCAGCGTCAGACACTTGACACACTCACTAGCCAAGTGATTTTGGGCAAGTCACTTCACCCCAACTACCCTCCAAAAAGCAAAAACAAAAAACAAAAAACAAAACCTGGTAAACACAAAGCCATCACAACAATATTCTCCAAGAGTTATGGTTATTTTAATTTCTTATATAATGTTCACTCCTAGATTATTAATTATCCATTTAAATGAGATTTTTTATTGCTAGATGCCTTAGATATTATTTCATGAGCAATATTAATGATTTCAGTAGATGACATACATCAATGACAGCACTTCCAATTCAGTGATTTTCATAATTGGAACACCCCAAGGGTAGTAGAAAACCCTCATCAAAAATGCAATTGTGAACTTACCACATAATCTTCAATGATTTAGCACATTAACAATACTCAGAAATATGAGGGAGGAATCAATTTTTAAATTCCAGAGTGTTCTATACTAATTTCTAAAACTAGTGATAAAATATTTTTTAATAATATAAGAATATATTAAGGTACTCTACACCATCTCTCATTATCTTTTCCCTTTGACCTGATTGTCCTCCAGACTTCAAGATGTCTGGATACCATTATCCATTCAGTCACTCAGGCTAACCAAATCTGAATTATCCTTAATTCTTTATGTTCACTCATCCCTCATATAAAATCAGTCGTCACATCTTACCATTTCTTTATCCACAGTATCTCTCTTATAGAGGCATACATCCTTTTATTGCACTTTGATTTATGATGCTTTACAGATATTATTTTTTGTTGTTTTTTTTTTTTTTACAAACTGAAAGTTTGTGGCAACACTGCATTGAGCAAGTCTATCTGCACCATTTTTTCCCCACAAACATGTGCTCACTTAGTGTCTCTATGTCACATTTTGCTAATTTTTGCAATATTTTTAATTTTTTCATCATTTTTATAACTATTACGGTAGTCTGTGATGAGTGGTCTTTGATGATACCATGGCAATTATTTTGGGTGCTGCAAACTTTGCCCATATAAGACTTCAAACTTAATCAATAAATGTGTGCCCTGACTGCTCTGGGGGGAACAACCACTCTGTGTCTTTCCCTCTCCTTTCCCTGATACACAACATTATTGAAATTAGGCCAATTAACAACACCCAATGGCCTCTAAATTTTCAAGTGAAAGGAAGTGTCAATTGCTGAAATTAAGAAATTGCCACACCTAGCCATACAAGATTTTAATTTTTTACTACAAACAGTAATCATTAAAACTTCTTGGTACTGGCTGAAGAATAGAGTAGTGGATCAATGGAATAGATTGACTACACAAGACTCAGCAGTCAATAACTATAGTAACCTATTCTTTGATAAACCTGAAGACCCCAGTTTTTGGTATAAGAACTCACTATTTCACAAAAATTGCTGGGAAAACTGGAAAATAGTATGGCAGAAACTCAGCATAAACAATTATCTAACACCATATACCAAAATCAGGTTTAAATGGGTGCATAACCTAGGTATAAAGGCTGATACTGTAAGAAATCTGGGAAAGCAAGGAATAGTGTAGCTGTCAGAATTATTGAAAAGGGAGGATTTTATGACCAAACAAGAGTTAGAGATCACTAAAAAATGCAAAATGGATAATTTTGATAATATTATATTGAAAAGTTTCTGTACAAAGCCATTGTAACCAAGATTAAGAGAGAAGTGGAAAATCATGAAAGAATTTTTACACCCATCATCTCTGATAAAGGCCTCATTTATAAAATATACAGAGAATTGGGTTAAATCTATAAGAATATAAGCGATTCACCAATTGATAAATGGTCAAAGGATGTGAAAAGCCACTTTTCAGAGGAAGAAATTAAAGATATCTTTAAACATATGAGAAAATGCTCTAAATCACTATTGATTAAAGAAATGCTAATCAGAACAACGATGAGGTACCACATCTCACCAGTCAGATTGGCTAAGATGACAAAAGGGGAAAATGACAAATTCTGGAAGGGATGTGGGAAAATTGGAACATTGATGCATTGTTGGTAGAATTGTGAACTGATTCAACCATTGTAGAGAGCAATCTGGAACTATGCCCAATAGTCTATAAATAATTTCACACACTTTGTCCCAGCAATACCAATTCTAGGGTTGTATACCAAAGAGATCATAGAAGTGGTAGGGAGACCTACATGTACAAAAATGTTATTAGCAACTCTTTTTGTAGTGGCAAAGAACTGGAAATTGAGGGCATATCCATCAATTGAGGAATGGCCAAACAAATTGTGTTATATGAATGCAATGGAATATTATTGTGCTATAAGAAATGAGAAGCAGACAGATTTCATATTTACCTGGAGGGAATTATACAAACTGATGCTCAGTGAGAAGAGCAGAACCTGGAGAAGTCTGTACACAATTACAGACACAACATATGTGTGATGACCAACTTTGATAGACTGGACTCTTCTCAGCAATGTAAGGCTGTAAGACAACTCCAAAATACTCATGATGGAAAAAAGACATCTACATTCAGAGAAAGAACTAAAGACAGCAGTCTGAATGCAGACTAAAGCAAAATACCTGCTCTCTTTCTTTTTCTTGCTTGGCTTTGCTTCCTCTTTCCCATTGTTCATCTCATTGGTTACAATCATTCTTCACAACTTCACTAATGTCTAATGTGAATGTATTTGCAGATCCTATACTTGATTACATGCCACCATGGCCGGGGGGAACAATTGGGAGGGAGAGAAAATTTGAAACTCAAAGGATTGTGGGACTAAATCCTGTAAACTAAAAGTAAACCAACACATTAATAAAGATTTTTATCAAAAAAAGAAAAGAAATTGCCACAGCCACATCAACCTTCAGCAACCACCACCCTGATCAGTCAGCAGCCATCAACATCAAGTCAAGACTCTCTAGTAGCAAAAAGACAAAGACTCACTGAAATCTCAAATGATAGCATTTTTTTATCCATAAGATATTTTATGAACTAAGGTACATACATTGTTCTTTTAGATATAATAGTATTGCACAATTAATATACTACAGTATAATATAAATCCAATTTTTATATATAATAGGAAACAAAAAATAATCATATAACTCACTTTATGGAGATATTTGTTTTATCATGGTGGCCTGGAACCAAACCCACAATATCTTCAAGGTATGTCTGTACTTCCACTTCTCTATGCAAACACAGTCATCAGTCATTCAATCAACAAACACTTATTAAGCATCTAGCATGTTTGATGTATTGTGCTCATTTCTAGTTCATACTGAGTTGAGGCTTTCATCATCTCTCTCACCTGCAATTTTAGACTAACCTAATTAGTTTCCGTGCCTCAAGCTTTATCCTCACTGCAATTTCCATTTTCCCATCTCCACTATATTTTGCATATAGCTGCAAACACTTTCTTTTTTCTTGAAACATGCTTAAAGTGTCTGTATCAGGAGCCAAGATGGTGGAGAAAAGCCAGGAAGTTGTCTGTGCTCTCCCCAGTTTCACTTGGAAAGAATGTTTAATCTAACCTCCAAATGGATTCAGGAGAAAAAGAACCGTATAAAAGATGGAGTGAAATAATTTCCCAAGTTAAGATAACTTTGAGGGACTTCAGAAAAGGTCTATTTCACTTAGGTAAAATGGGAGTGCAGCCCAGCACAGCTGGTATCTCGGCAAGACACTGGGAGGCTCTTAGACACAGCTGAGAGCAACAACTGCAGCCCCATTGTTTTGATTCAGCAGTCTAATAGAACAGAAGGCCAGATGCGAGGCATCCAGCCCTAGCAAAGAAGGCAAATTGTCAGTTCAAGAACTCTGGAAGAACAGGTTAAACTAGTATGGGTCATGCCAGTGTCATGGACAAATTTCCAGGACCTGAGGCCCCAGAGCAAAAAGCTAGTGACAAGGCCCATGGCCCCTAGCAAAATAGGCTTGGGCCCCTGTGCCCCTGGAGCAAAGCTCACCTTTAAAAGTGATGAAATAGGCTTTAAAATGTGCAAGAAGCAGAAAAAAAGGATAATGCATCATAACCAGGAGGAATTTATGCTGGGAATACAGGGATGGTTCAATATTGGGAGGAAAAAAACTATCAGCACAATTGACCATATCAATAACAATACTAATAGAAATCATATGATTATCTCAATAGATGCAGAAAAAGTTTTTGACAAGATACAGCACCCATTCTAATTAAAATCACTAGAGATTAAATGGATTAAATGGAATTTTCTTTAAAATGATAAATAGAATCTGTCTAAAACTATCAGCAAACATCTCTAATGGAAATAAACTAAAAGTCTTCCAAATAAGATCAGGGATGACCATTATAACCACTATTATTCAATATTGTACTAGAAATGTTAGTGTTAGCAATGAGAAGAAAAAGGCATTGACGGAATTAGAATAAGCAATGAGGAATCAAAATTATTGGTCTTTGCAAATGATATGATGGTATAATTAAGAAAATCCTAGTGATTCAACTAAACAACTTCTTGAAATAATTAATAACTTAAGCAAAGCTACAGAATATAAAATAAACCCACCTAAAGAATCAGCATTTCTATGTATTACTTACTCCAACATTAAGAGATAGAATAAGAAATTCCATTTAAAATAACACCAGGAAGTATAAAATATTTGGGAGTCTACCTGCCAAGAAAAAGTAAGGAACTATATGAGCACAATTACAAAACATTTTTCACACAAATAAAGTCAGATCTAAGCAATTGGAAAATATCAATTGCTCTTGGGTAGGATGAGCTAATATAATAAAAATGACAATTCTGCCTAAATTAAATTACTTATTTAGTGCCATACCAATCAAACTACTGAAAAATATTTTATAGAGGTAGAAAAAATAACAAAATTCATCTGGAAGTACAAAAGATCAAAAATAATAAGGGGGTTAATGAAAAAATGCAAATGAAGGTGACCTAGCCATAGCATATATAAAACTATATTATAAAGTGGCAATCATCAAGATCATTTGGTACTAAGAAATAAAGTGGTTGATCTGTGGAATAGGTTGGGTATACAAGATACAATAATAAATGATTATAGTAATTTACTATTTGATAACGCCAAAGATTCTAGCTTCTGGGATAAGACTTCACTACCTGACAAAAACTGCTGGAAAAAAATTGAAAAATATTATGGCAGAAATTAGGCATAGACAAATAACTCACACTTCATATCAAGATAAGTTCAAAATGGGAATAGGATTTAGACATAAAAGGTAATACCATAAGAAAATTAGGAGGATGAGGGATATTTTCCCAGTCAGATCCATGGAGAAGTAAAAAATTTATGACCAAACAAGAGATAGAGAACATTATGTAATGCAAAATTGATAATTTTGATTACTTTGAATTAAAATTTTATACGCTAATAGAGTCAGTGCAACCAAGATTATAAGAAAAGCAGAAAGATGAGAAACAATTTTTTTATAACCAATACTTCTGATAAAGGTCATTTGTAAAATTCATAGAGAACTGATTCAAATTCATAAACATACAAGTCATTCCCCAATTATTAAACGGTCAAATAATATGAACAGGCAGTTTCCAGATGAAGAAATTAAAACTATTTATAGTCATATAAAAATATTCAAAATCACTATTGTTTAGAGAAATATAAAGCCAAACTACTCTGAGATACTAAATCACAGCTATCTGATTAGCTAAGATGACAGAAAAGGAAAGTGGTAAATGTTGGATTAGATGTGGGAAATGTGGAAAACTAATGCATTGTTTGTGGAGTTTTGAACGGATCTAACCATTGAGGAGAGTACTTTGGAACTATGCCCAAACTATGCATTCTCTTTCATCCAGAAATACCATTATTAGGTCTGTGTCTTAAAGGAACAAAAAAAGGGGGGGGGGAAGGGCACAAAGCACTAAAATATTTAATGCAGTTCTTTTTGTGGTGGCAAAAAAATTGGAAATTTAGGTGATACCTATCAAATAGGGAATGGTTGAACAAGTTGCACTACATGAATGTGATGAAATACAATCATACTTGAAGAAATGATGAGACGGTAGATACAATCCGTCAGCAATACAATCCAAGACAATTCCAAGGCTCATGACGGAAAATGCTTTCTACATCCAAACAATAGAAAATAAAATCTGAATCCAGATTGAAGAATGTTATTTTCACTTTTTTTTCTTTCTTGTGTTTTTTTCTCTTTTGTTCTGATTCTTCTTTCACAACATCACTAATGTGGAAATATATTAAATATGATTATTTATACATGTATAACCAATGTCAGATTGCTTGCTGTCTTGGGAGGGGGAAGAGTGGAGAGAAGGAAAAAATTTGGAAATACAAATCTTATAAAAGTGAATCTTGAAAAGTATTTTTCCATGTAATTGGGGGAAAATACCATTAAGTGTGGGAAAAGTGTCTGTATCATTCTTAATTCAATTTAATCTGTTGTTGGCTATTACATCTAAGGTAAAATAAAATTTTTTATGTTATCCTTCACAACACAATCCCTCCCTATCTTTACAGTCTTCTTATACATTAGTCCCTTCCATACAATCTATAATCCAATCATACAGGTGTATAAGCTTTTGGTGACACAGAGTACCCTGTCTCCTGTATATCTGTCTTTGATCATGTCACAACCCTCCACACCACTCACACTCAATAAATTTCAGTGACTTCATATTATCAACAGAAATAAATACAAAATCTGTATTTGTCATTAATTGTCTTTTTATCATAGCTCCCTCTTACCTTTTCAATCTTCTTATACCTTACTCCCTGTGATGTATTATTTGATCCAGTGACACACTGGTTTCCTGGCTGTTCCAGAAAAATTACCCTTTTTTCTGTTTGTTCTGGCATTTTCTCTGTCCCCCATACATGGAATACTCTCCCTCCTCTCTTTTGACTACTGACCTCTGTAGCTTCCTTTAAGTCCAAACTAGAATTCCACCTCCTCTAGGAAGCCTTCCCTAACCCCTCAATTCCAGTGGCTTTGCTCAGTTAATTGTTTCCTATTTATACTGTATATAGCTTGCATTGTATCTAAGTCTTTTCTTGTTTGCCATGAGGGCAGAGATTGCCTTCTTCCTCCTTTTGTAGGGGTTTAGGGGTGCTTGTGACCCCAAAATAGAAACATACCAGGTCCTGCCTGAATGAATTTGACTCAAGCCTTCTCTCAGCCAAAGTAAAATAAAATTTTATTTTAAGATTCACCATAATGGGTAGACTCTTAAGGAGTCTAGGTATTTGTGAAAGGTCTGTTGACAAGTGGGACAGATTGAATCTCCTCTAGATTGAATCTGAGTGCCTTCATAGAGGAAAAAATGGATCTTAAATATAGAAAGACTGTGGGAGGGAACTAGGGGTGTTCTAAAAGTCTGGTGTGGTGAAAGGAGGGGTCCAGGGAGGATCTTGAGGAGGAGTCTAAGGAGGATCTTCTTGGCACTGGGTGACTAGAGGTCAGATTCCCAAGAACCAAGCAAATGTGATTTTAATGGGATCAAAGGTGAGAAGCAGATGGAGGTAACAGACAATGGAGTGTTAGGCTAGGTGAAGAGTAATAATGATTTGACAATAGCCTCAGGGAAACACCTCAACTCGTGGAAAGATTCAAGGGGGTTCCCAGAGCCTAAACCCCATCATTTCCCCCTCAAAAAATTCAGCCCACATTCCTTTGGTGTAAAGAGTGAAGTCTCATCTTCTGAAAGTCCTTCTTTCTGGGAAGGGGCGTAGAACTATCCCTGCCTTTCTAGGTTCTGTTCAAGGGGGTCATACATCACATTCAAGGGATCAGACTCCAGAACGGGGATGATGCCAGGTCCAGTTGGCTGGAGAACTTGGATCCAGTTGGAGATTTGCACAGCTTTATTAGTAATCCAGAGGTTGATGGCTTGAACCCTGGAGAAGACAAACCTGTCAAGGTCGTTAAGCAAGTGAAGAAAAAGCAGGCACAAAAAACTATGAAGGAAAATTTCCCTTGTATAAAAGACAATTTCCCTCATTGTAATTAAAGATGACTAGACCAAAACACTTTCAGATATCCCCTTCTTTTCCAAATTGCTCCATGGACACATAGCCCATTGAAAGCAATAGCAGCCACAGAATCTAATAGTTTTCAAAAACAGGCAACAACTCCCAAAGCCTGTTCTCTCCTTTCATCATTATAGTGAGAGGTTTTTCTAGACTGGGTAAACCTGGAGTGATCAATTTAATTTTCAGAGTCTCAAAACTTTCACCTGTTCTTGGCCCCACTCTAAACAGAGTTGAGTCAGGGGCTTGAGTAGCAATGAATGGTTGCAGTTAATTGGATATAGACCAATATGGAGAAACACTTTAGGATCTAGGAATAAAACAAATACTGGGGTAGCAGAAGTAGCTTACCCAGAAATTTCCTGACCCCAAACAATTAACTCAACTATCTCCCACACTTCCAGAGGAACATGGGGAGATCTGAGAGGCTTAACTAGAGAAAGCTGGCTTCCCAGTTTCACCATCAGGTCCCTTCCAAACAAGGGGATAGGATAAGAGGAGAGCTTAAGAAAGGAGTATTTAAACAACAGATCCTTAAGAAGGCAGGGGACTTGGTATGTCTGGAGATATCCCTTAGTTTCCCCTTCTGTGCCACTGACCTGACTGATCAAGGGGAGGGTAGAATCAATTGGTTAGAACAGAGAATCCTAGCCATAATAAAGTGGGTAACCTTAACCTTCAGCCTTGATACTTGCCTGGAGTTCAGTGAGAGAGACGGAGAAAGTAGGAGCACTTCCAAGCCCCATGTTTCCCTGTAACTCCAAGTCTTGAAAAAGACTGGAAGACAGGGTACTGGGAGGTGGCTCTACCACTTTTCCAAAGTCAGGGACAATCCTTCCTCCAATGTCCCTCCTGGTCAGATTGGCAGATTACTAGAAGTGTTAGTTCCTGAAGCCACTCCCTGGGGGGGGGGAGGAGGGGAGGGAGGAGCACACCCTGGAGGGGCACTCCTTGGTTCAGTGACTGTCCTTGTTACATCAAAATATTTCCCCACTACTCGAGTTGGAATTGCTCCAAGGGGGGGAGTGCTGTGGAGAGGTACTCCTTGGTCCAGTGACCCTGCTTGTGACATTGAAAGAAGGTTTTTTCATTGCCCAAATGATTGGGCTTCCTCCAAGGGGTTCCCCTGGAAAGGTGTTTCTTGGCCATGGCAGCAGCCAAGAAATGAGCATGTTATCTGTCTCTGTTTCATTCCCTGCGTTTTTTCTCCTCTGCTGCAACCAGATCTCTGTTGTTAAAGTCTCAAATGGTGTAACACCAAGCAAGAGCAGCTTCCAAGGCTCGGGATTATGAGCATAGCAAACTCCATTTATTCAGTGACAAATTAAGGCAGAACATTCACATAAAATCAAAATATAGCATTCACCATATGAAACTCAATCATTTAGTAAGTCCTCAACTCAATCACAAATTAAAAAATCAAAGTCCTCCAACCCTGGATAGTACATTCATTTTGTCAATCACAAAGTCTTCTGTCTACTTAACTGGTGATTAGTTTCCAATTATAAACAAAAAGTACATTCATTTGGTAAGTCACAAAGTACAAAGGCCATCCACCCCTAAGTCACAACTAGTTTATGATATCAACATATCATTCAATAACAAAGGAAAGGTATTTTCTTCATTTTTACCTGAGGAAAGTTCTCAGAGTAGTTTCTTTTCCTGGGGAGACAAAGCTTAACAAAGACAACCTGGGAATTGAAGCCTTGGCTCACAGAGGCAGGCTGGGAATGCATAGCACAAAAAGGCAGGCTGGGAGGAGGCCTGATCAACAAAGGGGGCCAGTCACCCCACCAACCACAAAGGTCACTACCAGGCCTATTACTGAAGAGCTGGGACTGGAAAGAGCAAAGTAAGAACCAAATGCAGGGCTCCTGTCTGGGACAGCTAATACTCCTGGGACTAACACTCCATAGCCCAGAAATTTTAAAAAAGCTCCTATCAGGACCTCCAAGTACCAGGATCTCAGAGTGAACCCTGCCTGATCCCAATCCCCACCCCCTTCCTCTGACCCTGAAAACATAGTAACTATTGCCCCAAGGCAAAACCCTCAACAGTAGCAGATTGGGAACCATAGAGGAAGGGCATGGCTAGGGCCCTGTCTCAAAATTGGTAGAAAGCAGACTACAAAGACTCTGGAGTCCTGCTATCCTAAGAGGGAGGAAGCAAACTCACAGGGAGACAATGTGGACTCCAAACCCACAGCTGAAACATCAACAGGGAACAGGTCCCAAGCACAGAAAGCTCTCCTAGATGAGCTCAAAAAGAACTTTAAAAACTAAATGAGAGAGATAGAAGAAAAAATGAATAATTCTTTTAAAATCAAAATTGCAGAATTAGAAAAACATTATAATGAAGAAAACAGCTGCTTAAAAAGAAAAGTGTATGATATGGAAAAGGAGCTCCAAAAACAAACCAAGGAAAATGATTCCCTAAAAACTAGAATCAACAAAATTGAAACAAATAACTCTATGAGGAACCAAGCATTAGTCAAACAAAATAACTACAATGAAAAATTTAAAAAAGAGGTAAAATATCTCAATGGAAAAATAACTGACATGGAAAACAGATCCAGGAGAGAGAGTCTGAGAATCATAGGCCTACCAGAAAATCATGATGAAAAAATGAACCTGGACAACATTTTCCAAGAGCTCATTAAAGAAAACTGCCCTGAGACACCAGAATCTGAGGGTAAAATAGAAATCAACAGAATCCACCAGACACCTCCTAAAAGAGATCACAAACTGAAAAGTCCTCGAAATGTTGAGGCCAAATTCCAGAACTACCAGGTAAAAGAGAAAATACCTCAAGTGGCCAGAAAGAACCAATTCAAATATCAAGGAATCACAGTAAAGATTGCACAGCATTTGGCAGCCTCTACAATGAAAGATTGGAGGCACTGCAACATAATTTTCTGGAAGGCAAAAGAGCTCGGGTTACAACCAAATATCACCTAACAAATGAGACTGAGCATATTCTTCCAGGCAAAGAGATGGTCATTGAACAATATAACAGATTTCCACACTTTCCTGATGAAAAAGCCAGAGCTCAATGGAAAATTCAACCACCAATTATGAGATGCAACAGTGACACAGAAAGGTAAAAAAGGAAAACACACACACACAAACACACACACACACACACAAACCTTGGTATTTAATAAGAGTAAACTGTTTATAGACAAGTAGAGATAGGGATAAATTACACAAAATGACGATTAAAAAAATCTTATTAAGGGCTACATAGGGACTGCAATGGAAGAAGTGGAAATAATGAAGTGTAAAAGGGTAAATTATGCCACACAAAGAGGCATAAAACCAATATAGCAGAGGAAAAGAAGGGAGGAAGATTAGTATTATATGAGCTTTTCCCTCATTGGTTCTGGTGCAAGGAGGGAATAGCAACCAGGTAAGCATAGGACTCTATGGAGAAGAGATGCAAAATGTATCATATTAGAGGGAAAGAGGGGAGGGAGAGAAGCTTCACAAGTGATTTGTTCCTGTCACTCTTGGTGTGAAGAAGAAATAACATACTTCATTAAGTATAAAAATATTCTACAGGCAGCAGGAGGGGGAAAAGGCTACAGAAGGGGAGTTTGTTAGTAGCAACGGAAGAAATAAGGGGAGAGGGGAGGAAAATGGAGGGAAGATGATAAAAGAATACTAAGGGAGGTGGTGGTCAAAAGGACAACTATTAAGGAGGGGAAGGGGGAAGTGAAGAAAAAATCTAATCATTAACAGAAGAGGGAGTAGGATGGAGGGAAAGAAACAGATAATAATAACAATAACTGTGAATGTGAATGAAATGAACTTTACCATAAAACAGAGGCAGATAGCAGAATGGATTAAAAATCATAATCCTACAATACGCTATTTACAAGAAAACATCTGAAACAGAGGGATACTCACAAGGTAAAGGTAAAAGGCTGGAGCAAACTATATCATGCCTCAGCTAAAGTAAAAACAAAAAAGCAGGGGTAGCAATCCTTATCTCAGATAAAGCAAAAGTAAAAATTTATCTAATTAAAAGAAATAAGGAAGGAAACTATATCCTGCTAAAAGGCACCATCAAGAATGAGGCAATATCATTACTTAACATATATGCACCAAGTGGTATAGCATCCAAATTCCTAGAGGAGAAGGTAAGGGAATTAGAGGAAGAATTAGATAATAAAACTATACTAGTGGGAGACCTTAATCTCCCCCTCTATGAACTTAATAAATCAAAATAAACAAGAAAGAAGTTAAGGAGGTGAATAGAATTTTAGATAGGGTAGGTATGATAGATCTCTGGAGAAAACTGAATGGGGGTAAATAGGAATACACCTTTGTCTCAGTGGTGCATGGTGCATACACGAAAATGACCATGTATTAGGACATAAAAACATCACAATTCAGTGCAGAAAGGTAGAAATAACAAATGCATCATTATCAGATCATGATGCTATAAAAATCATATGCAACAAAGGGCCATGGAAAGACAGACTAAAAACTAATTTGAAACTAAACAATTTAATCCTATAGAATGAGTGGGTCAAACAAGAAATCATAGAAAAACTCAGTAACTCCATTCGAGAGATTGACAATAATGAGACAACATTCCAAAATTTGTGGGATGCATTAAAGGCATTAAAGATTCTATATGTTATTGTTTATGCTATCACCCCTCCCCAATTGTGGTTTTTGCCTTTATAAGCTTTTCCTGTATCCCAATTCGGGACTGCCTGATTTGAGTGTATAATACAGGCATTCACGTGTTTGATCAAAAAATCCACATCTAAATTCATCTTAAACCAAGGTCTTGGTCTTGCTCTTATTCTCTTCTCAGAAGTCCCACCTGAGACAACCACTTCCCTTAGGGGAAAAAAGCCCTAAAGGCAGTGTGGGAACAGGGTTTTGGGAAGGGAGTTAGGAAGTCCCACTTCCTGTGAGGGAGTGACTGGCATGTGCTGGTTGAACTGGATCAGACTGCAAGACTGGGGGAGCCAACTGGTAAGCGGGACAGTCAGTTGGCACATAAGGAGGTGAAGGGGTTAAAAGAGGAGATACCACTAAGACTGCCAAGGAGGTAGGGCCTGAGAACTGACTGGGTGTTGCCTCAGGGGAAGGGACCACAGAAGGATGAACCTCAGCAAGACCAGTGGCTGGGACCCAAGCAGGTGTGGCTGAGGGGAGAAGGGAGATGCAAGGTAAGAGTTATGGATAGTATAGGAGGAAGGAAAGGAAAGGTGTTTGGATAGAGGAAAAGGGAAGGGAAACCAAGGAGTAAAGGAGCAGCAGGAGAGGCTGGGGGAGCTACCTAGGTAAGAACCGTGACTGGGACCTGAGCAGGAGTCACTGAGGGGGGAGGGGCTTGGACTGAAGCCCTGTGGGCCATAGGAAGAAGATCATTTATTTGCCTCCTATTGCCCCTTTGTGAAGGTGCTCTACCTTCAACCATTTCACAATCTTTCCTAAGAATGATGTGTAGAAAACTTTCAGGAGTTCCCAGGCTCTGCTAATGAAATGTTCCCCTACCCTATATTATTACCTGAAAGGTAACAGGACAGATAAGCAGGAGGATATATAACCTTGTTTGTATATAGAGAACTTTTGGGGTCCCTTGCCCCAAATAAAGGTATATTCCTCTGCCCTATACAATTACCTGCAAGGTTGTAGGGTAGATAAGCAAGAAGGAATGTAATCTTTTTGTTGTTGTTGTTTGTTTATGTCTCTGGATATGGTCTTATGATATTACCTTAATAAATAAATAACCTTAAGAAAGGGTAAATAGTAAGCAAGATCAATGGAGGGTCCTTGTACTTTGTCTTCATTCTCTTGGATTACATAGACGGAGGGTTCTTGTACATTGCCTGCATTTTTTTGGGGTGTCTATATTCTTTTGGGTCATGTAGACCTTCTATTGGGGTGCATTTCAAATACTGTGAGCCCCTTGTACCTTTGGCTCTGTATGAAATGGTCCTACAATAAACAGACTATATATATTTTTTAGGGTAGTTGGGCTTAAGTGACTTGCCCAAAGTTTTTGTGTTAAGTGCCTGAGGCTGGATTTGTACTCAGGTCCTCCTGACTCCAGAGCCAATGCTCTATTCACTCTGCCACCTAGCCATCCCAATAAACAGACTATTGACTTCACCCCCATCTCGCTATTCTCACCACTCACTAGCCCCCCAACTGAGCTGGCATTATATAGGCAACTTCTATCCACCTTCCCTCTCTGTGACAGCATAATTCTAACAGTAAGAGGTGATACCCAGGACAAACAGTGTTGCAAAAAAAAAAAAAAACAAACACCATGTTTTTCCTTTCAAGTTCTTTAGACAAACTCAATTTTTTCCCAGTGTTGTAAGAGACAACCCAAAGGTTGACTTCTGGGAACTAAAAAAGGATCTACCCAATATGAGCATAGGAGCTGGAAGTCCCTTACTCCATAAAGGAAGATTTGGGAGTAAGCCTCGAAAAACAAACAAAAGAAGACAAGACAAAAACACACAAAAAGCTAGTTTTCCCAATTACCTAGTGCCCAGAGAATTGAAAGAATCTGGCTTATACTTCCAGATGGGGCATCTGTCCTTGTCCTCCATTCTTCAGAAGCTGGGCCCAGGTCCATATTCTCCAACATAACCATGGACCGAGAACCTTAGAATATCAGGCTGAATATAAGACAGCCTCCTATCTATCTGACCTAATGGGACCTGAGAACTCTGATCCACCCCCTTCCCCCACCCCTGCCAAAACAAAACAAAACAACTCCAAGGTACTTGGAGAGCAAGAAGAGTCTGGAGTGAGCTAAGTCCAGCTGAGAAAAATAGAGTGTGAAAAGAGTTGGGGGTTGGAATTACCTTTATTTATATATGTTGAATGATGGCAAAATGTTTAATTTAAAAACAAAAAAAAGTAACTTAACAGTTATCTTACAAACATATACTTTTCATACATGAAGAAAAAAGTTTTTTTTTAATATGAAGCTGTGAAATATATATGAAATTACCATCCTATTTTAAGCATATCAAGATATTTTTGTAATCAATTCTTTTTTTCTACTGGCATGTGGAAAAGGGTGAATTCAATTTGTTCTATATCCTCAGACCTTCCCTTATTAATCTGTTGTTTTGGTCCTGATTGAAGTTTAGAACTTCAAATTTATTGTCCTGTTAAAGACCTCTGAATTGACACTTCAGAAATGATTGGATTGTTACTTTTTTGGTTTGATTCCCAAATGGAGAGAAAATGTTACATGGCATGGATGTGGAAAGGATCACTGAAGATGTACGTAGCCTCCACAAAGCACCATCTTCACTATAGAGCAACCCAGAACTTCTTTTTTTTTTACTGTGACTCACTTGAAATATAAATATAATGAGATTATCCAAATATTTCTTTGTTGACAATTTTTTTGTAATCACATCAAATGTTATAACATGATTGAGACCCCTAGATAAGATCAACCAGTATTCTTTCTTTTCTCAAAGACCGAACATTAAAACTACTTTATTCTGGAGCTCATAAATTAGACAACAATAGGTCGCTGCTCAAGTACCACTTAATGGATATATTTTGGGCCCTCCTGGCTCAGAGTGAATGTAAATAGTAGCTATTGCTTTTTTGGCCAGCAACCCTGAGGGTCTTCCCATCCCACTTTGATTTTTTTTTAATTAAAGGGTCTATCCCATGGCTCACTTCACTAATTGGGCCTGACCTTACTCAAAATGGAAACCTGAAAAGAGCTTAGCCTTAAAGTACCAGATTGTCCCATTGAATCTTGGACCATCTTCAGTCATTCTGATAAATATCTGGCCACTGGACCCAGATAGCTCTAGAGGAGAAAGTGAGGCTGGTGATCTTGCACAGCCCTCCTTCACTCAAATCAAAATCAACTGCAAGTCATGTCATCTGATGTCATGGCCCTCTTCTAAAATGGACAAACAGCAAGTGTTCAAAAGATCTTGCTCAAACAGCCCATAAGAGTAACAAGAGTTGGAAGGAGAATGACTATCAGCCAGGCAATGATGTATTGCAAGAAAGACAACTCAATGGATATGTTCAATAATAAAAGTTAATATATTGGAAAGACATTGCAGGTAGACAATGAATTAAATCCATAATTGAATAAAAAGAAGATAGAAAATTGTTACATTTTTATGGACCTTATCTAAATTACTTCCTCAAGCAAATTCCCATTCTTAATTCCAACAATTTTCTGGGATGTTTTATGACAAAGAATCTTGAAAAAAGTTTAATTTCCAAATATCAGAATTATGGGTGACCAAATGGTCAATGGTAAGACATAAGATGGACTCTAAATAGGCTATAGTATGTGCCAACAATTACTTATATAGCAGAAGTATGGCTTTCGAGAAAGAAATATATTTTCTTAAAAGTTGGGCAAAACTACAGCAAGAAAAACAACTTATGTGCCATTGTAGTATTAAAAATCTAGTGGAAATTCTCAAAAATCCTGGATCTTTTATATAGATTTTTGGGAGAACATGAACAGAAGCTGCACTAGCTAAGAAGGGGCAAATAGCAAATGTATCCTTGCAAGTAAAACCCATATGAATGAGGTCAGAAATCCATTGATCTACTGAAGAGGGTAAGGATTAGTTTTAGAATATTTGATATAATTTTTATCTTTAAAAATATGCATTATATTAAGAACTGGACAAATGTTTTCCTTGATTATAAGAGTTCTTATTATCAAAATTTCCTTAATGATGTATAAAAGCAAATTATCTATCACCTAAACTCCAAGTTTCTTAAAGCATCGAGGACTTAAGTGACTTGCCAATGTTATTGCAGCAAGAATGTATCAGATAAGAGATTTTACAACAGGTCTTCCTGACTTCAAGGCAGGTCCCATATGCCACATTTCTTCTCTATAAACATTAGAAATATAACTATTTTTAAGATCATTCTAAGACTGTATAATTAAAGATTTAACCAAAAAAAAGTCATAAAAATTAGAGCTGTCCCAAAGGAGTCTGAGGTGCCCAAGGACATGGTAGATTTCCCATCACAGGAGGTATTATATAAAAACATTTTTTAAAAGTTTAAAAGTATCCTTGTTCACATCAGGTTTTCTAAGGTCTCTTTCAACTTGAATACAGAAACATCACCAAATAGATTCACTACTCAATTAGGATATCTTTGGCCTTAGAAAAATATGGGGATGGGAGGGAGCTTCTCATTGGCAAATCAAACTGAAATCAGAGACCCAGTTAAACAGTTCATAATTTTATAGTTCTTTAGGGATTACAAAATGCTTTACATGCATTATTTCATTTGTTTTTCTCAAAAGCCTAAGCGTATTATTACCTTCATTTTACAACTGAGAAAACTAAAACTCATGGTTATGTCACTAGGTGTCACACAGCAAGGAAGAGTTTATTTTATGGAATAAAAATATAGGTAATACTGACAGTGACTCTAGCATTCTACCTTACTGTTTTATTTCCACACCAGGATACTTCTACTCTGCCCATCATTTCCATCTCCCCTACCAGAACTGTTTTTTTTTTTTACTTCACCCCATGGTGGCTGAATATGAAAGATGAGCTTTTAACTTTATCTTGCCCTGAATTTCCACGTCCTCTCCTAATTGTCAGTACATTCTCTTTGTTTTTCTCTTTCGAATTACAAAACAAGATTAAATATTATGTACTATAGTGTTAGTTTTTCTATATACCAGTACATAGCAGACTGCATGTCACCTATTAATGAATGTTCTCTTTCTCTCTCCCTCTCTCTCTCTCTCTCTCTGTCCATCCATCTGTCTGTCTGTCTCTCTCTGTGCCCCTGTCTCTCTCTCAATGTCTCTCTATGTCTATTTCTGTCTGTCTGTCTGTCTATCTCCCTATTCGTCTCTCTCTGTCTTTCTATTCATCTGTCTGATCGGTCTGTGTGATACCATGGCAAATTTCTGCTCAAGCAAAGGGTACTTTCTGATCTTAATAAGCATTTTGCTTTTCCTTCCTCAACACCTACAAGTGGAATTGATTTGGAAATTCTGGACATTCTTTTTATATATACGGTTTTTTTTGTCTTCATTAATTTGTCTATATACTTTTAGTTTACTAGATTCATTTCCACATTCCCTTTAATTTAAAATTTTCTCTCCCTCCCTCTCCTCCCTGCCTCTCCCATGGCAGCATGCAATCAAATATAGGATCTACAAATACTTCCACCTTAGATATTAGTCAGGTTATAAAGAAGGATTGTAATGGATGTATTGAACAATGGGAAAGAGGAAACAAAATCAAATGAGAAAAAGTGGGTAATTTGCTTCAATCTGCATTGAAACTCTGTTCTTTCTAGTTCTTTCTCTGATTATAGACTATCTCTCCATCATGAGACTTTTGGAGTTGTCTTATAACCCTGCATTGCTGAGAAGAGTCCAGTCTATCAAAGTTGGTCATCACAAATACTTTGTGTCTGTAAATGTGTACAGATTTCTCCTGGTTTTGCTCTTCTCACTCACCATCAGTTTATATAAGTCTCTCTGGGTAAATATGAAGTCCATGTACTCCTAGTTTCTTTTAGCAAATTAGTATTCCATTACATTCATATAGCAGAATTTGTTTAGCCATTCCCCAATTGATGGGCATCCCCTTAATTTCCAATATTTTTACCATCAAAAAAAGAGATGCTATAAATATTTTTGTATATATGGGTTTTCCTTCCACTACTATGATCTCTTTGAGATATAACACTAGAGGTGGTATTGCTGGATCAAAGGGTTTGAAATTATTTATAGCCATTTGGGCATAGTTCCAGATTGCTCTCTAGAATGGTTGAATCAGTTCACAAGTCCACCAACAATGCATCAGTGTTCCAATTTTCCCATATCCTCTCCAGAATTTGTTATTTTCCTGTTTTGTCACCTTAGCCAATCTGAACAGTGAGATGTGGTACCTCAGAGTTGTTTTGATTTGCATTTCTCTAATCAATAGTGATTCAGAGCAGGTATTTTTCATATGTCTGTAGATATATTTAATTTCCTCCTCTGAAAACTGCCTGTTAATATCCTTTGACTATTTATCAATTGGGGAATGATTTGTATTCATATAGATTTGATACAATTCTCTGTGTATTTTAGAAATGAGGCCTTTATCAGAGACATTGGTTTAAAAATTCTTTCCCAATTTTCCACTTCCTTCCTTATCTTGGTTACATTGGCTTTCTTTGGACAGAAACTTTTTAATTTAATGTAATCAAAATTATCCCTGTTGCATTTTATAATGGCATTTCCTGTTTTGTCATAAATTCTTCCCCTCTCCCCAATTCTGACAGGTAAACTATTCCTTCCTTTCCAAGATTTCTTACAGTATCAACCTTTATACCTGTATCATGTACCCATTTAGAATTGATTTTTGTATACAGTGTTTGGTAATGGTCTATGCCCAGTTTCTGCCATACTATATTCCAATTTTCCCAGCAGTTTTTGTCAAATAGTGAGTTCTTATCTCAAAAACTGGGGTATTTGGCTTTACCTAACAGTAGTTTACTTTAGTCATTGACTGCTGAGTCTCGTGTACCCAATCTATTACATTGATTTACTACTTTATTCTTCAGTCAGAACCAAGTACTTTTGATTACTGCCACTTTATTATACAGATTAAAATGTGATATGGCTAGGCCACCTTCCCTAGCATTTCTTTTCATTAATTCCCTTGATGTTCTGGACCTTTTGTTCTTCCAAATGAATTGTGTTATTATTTTTTTCCAGTTATATAAAGCAATATTTTTTGGTAGATTGATTGGTTTGGCACTAAATATGTAAATTTAATTTAGGTAAAATTGTCATTTTTTATTACATTAGCTCGACCTAGCCACGAGCAATTGATGCATTTTTCCAGTTATTTAGATTTGACTTTATTTGTGTGAAAATTGAAGAAAAAGAAATCAAAGGAATCAAATTAAGCAAAGAAGAGACTAAGCTATCACTCTTTTCAGATGATATGCAAAAAATTACTTGAGATAATAAATACATTTTGCAAAGTTGCAAGATACAAAATAAACCCACATAAATCCTTGGCATTTCTATATACTTCTAACAAAATCCAACAACAAGAGGTAGAAAGAGAAATTCCATGTAAATTTACTGTAGACATTATAAAATATTTTGGAATCTACCTGCAAAACCAAACCCAGGACCTGTATGAACACGATTCTGAACATTCTTAAGGAAATAATGATTCTTTCTTATTTGTTCCTGTTCTTATGTACAAAAAAATGATGACACTATCAACTCATTAAAATCAAGAATGTGACATAAAAAGTACATGTTACATGGAATAAATATAAATGTGTCAACTACTTTTTTTGGGAAAAATCTGGCTGGTTTCTCTTTGAAGAAAATGAATAATGTATTAAATTGCTTTTTTAAATACATGAGAATCAATTAATTCCTAAGAGAAAAATGTGTATAGTATCTAAAATGAAAAGAAAGAGTATTTTTTATCATATTCTCTAAAATTGTTTTCCTTTGATAAGAAAAAAAACATTGTTTTAGTTTGTGAAAATTCTTAATGTCTTTGCCTTCCTGAAAATATTCATGTTAAAAGTGAGATCTGTAACTTAGTAAATATTCATCATAATCAGTTACTTGTTACACTGATATTATTGCTTTAATAATACATTCAAGATAAAGGTTAATTTGTTGGAAGTCTGTTAGTTTAGCTGTATACTATGGCAACTATTACAGACAATAGTCTGGCAATTATTTCAAAAGATAATATCAATGTAGTGTCTTTGGTTTTGAAAACATTTTTAAAACATTGTCTCATTCAATCCTTACAACAACTCTATGAGCTTAAGTAACACTGTTATTTCCATTTTGCAGTTGAAGAACTCATTAAGGCTTGGACTAGAATTTGAATGACTTGATCAATGTTTACATAACTGGTATGGTGGAAGTAGGATTTGAATGCAGCTCTTTCTTGGTTATAGGTTCTGCTATGCTTCTAATACCTAGCATTCATATACATAAAAATTATACTAATATTCCCCAGCTATTTTGAGAGTTGCAATAGAATGTCTCCAAGTGAATTAACTTCATACAACAGAGGGTCAAATTTCAGGCTGTGTGTTTGTCAGTCAGATATTAATGAGAAACACATCAGGCAGCTGTTCTTCCCAACTCATTTTTGGATTCCAAAACTATGCTTATCAGTTTAAAAAGAAAATAATACAAAAAAGTACAAAAACAATTTCATCATCAAGGGGGAGATAAAAGGCAACGCAGAATGTTAACCCTTTAGCAGTTCTGAGGATAAAGCTAATAGGGAAGAAGGAGTTATTCTGGAAGCACATTAAATGTGACTTTGAGGTATACAAAACTAATATAATAAGAAAAGATTCCCATCTTTCTCAATTCTTGGGTTTGAGGATTCTAGGCTCTGGTATCCTACTTCGGAGTGATTAGATGTAATACAACTCTATCCTCTCTGTCTTTTCTAGTAGTATTTTGTAGTAGTAGTATGAGAGATTGGTTTGATTATATTATTTTTCCCCCAAAGTGGACATCTGTAAATTTTTTTCTTTAGACTGTGGGCTATAGAATTTCCTCTACAACATATTCAGCATTTTTTCACCCAACTTTGTTAATTATCTTAAAGGTATAATGGAGGTAGAGTCTATCCTCTTAAAGGTGCAACCTATGCTCTCCTCAGATACTTCATTCCAGTTTTGCATATCTCTAATTGTTAGAAAATCTGATCTTCCTCTGTATCCCTCTTTCCCAACATCAACATTAAATTTTGTTCTACATCTTAAGCACCTTAGTCCTAGTTTACTTCTCTGGGGTGAAAAAGCAACCAAATCAGATCTTTCTTTCACATGAGGAACCTTGAAATAAGCAGACACACATAAACACAAACACACACACACACACACACCTTAACTCCAGTCTTCTCCAGACTTAAACATATCCAATTTCTTGAAAAAATTTTCATACAACAAACTAAAGGAATTTTACCATTTTGGTTCCTCTCCTCTATATACTTCAGCTTATTATCATCCTTCCTAAACTATGAATCCTTAGATCAAATGTATTTATAATATACATATTAATTATAAAAGACTATTTTTCCCATATATTCATTCAACAGTCTCAATATGGGTATATCTAAATCTTGAAAAGTCTTTATAGAGAAAACAGAGTATAGATCTGAGTAAGTTATTGCTAATGTCTTCTCATTCAATTTTTTTGAGAAATATTATCTGTGGACTTTTCTATTCATTGAAAATCCTCTCATCCTGTGGGATATCTTGAAATTGAACCCCAATTGCCATTAAGTGGTTTTTACCAAAGCAAGGATGTTTTTATGTGTTTTCTCTGATCCAGCTGTACTTTGAATTTGTTTTCTGAAGCAGTCATTTCTACTTCCTCATATAGTCTATTGCTCTTAGGATCCAGATATTTTTGATCCATTGTGAGCAAAATTGACTATATATCCCTATATAAGTCCTTGACATTTACTCAATTTTATACCTACTTTTTGACGCATCTAACATACTTTGACTTTTTAAAAAGTTTCAAGAGATACAGTTTCTATGTGATTTAATCATGCTATTGATCAAGCCAGCAAGTTATTAAATAAAAGGGTGGTCATTTAGCCATTTCCCTTAGACCAAAGCAATCATGACAGCAAGGTTTACACTTTCTATAGGCTTAGAAAAAATGAAGAGCTGATGGTAATATCATGTCACCCTTGGGCAGAAAAATTATCTCCATTAGACCACCTACAGCCAAAGAGATCTGTCTCCATCCAGTTTGAGTAGAACACAATGAACTTTCCCATCCTAGATTAAATTCCTTGCAAGATTAGGTGAAGTCCGACCAACATTAAGGAGAGTCAATTCAATCTCATTCTCAGTAATGTCCTTCTAGAAAATGGAACTTGTTAAAATGAGGAAATTAGAAAAAGGGGAGACCTTTGAATCTCCCCATCAGTTATTAATAATATTTTCCCTATAGAAACATATTTAAGAAAATAAAAGGGATGTTTATTAAAATTAATTCACTTCTCCACTTGTCAGAGGTTTAACAATACATTTTTTGCAAGGATCCATTGTACCAATAATTTCTTTCATTTGACCCTACATTATTCTTCCATGTCTGCCATCTTTATTTTTGTAATGTTTTTGTGTTATTGATTCCCAAGCTATCTAAAAAGTGATATAAATAAATATGTAAGAACAACCTTAACAATAAAACTGACCACACACACACACATATATATGTACAATATACATATATAATATATACATACATACATATATTTATACATATATATGTATAAATATATGGCAGAAGAGTTACTGAATTATTTTCAAGCTTAATAGATATTTTAATTAAATGAACCTAGGAAAATAGATGTTTCCAAATTATAGCAAATCCATTATTTTCAGTGAACACATTAATTCAGCTTCCCATGGTGATTCTTAATTATTCTTTTAAAGAACATGCTGTTACCAGTCTTACTTATTGAGCAGCAGGTTACTATATTTAAATATTTCTACCACATCCCAACATTTTTTTTTCATTTCTTCTGTGGACTTGACAATTTGTTGCTCGTTTTATTTTCAAATTCTAAATCTTAGTGTAAGTTGAAAATGTTTTTGATACTTTAAATCTAATTTCAGACTTTTTTTATGTGAAGAACTGTACTCATCCATAATTGTGACAGGTCCAGAAATTTCCCAAGAAAAGAGGTAAAATATAGTGTTCTAAGAGCCCTGGTCTTAAAATTAAAAGGATCTTCAGTATTCTGTCATTTAGTAGGTGTACATGTAGTAGTTATAGTAGGTATTGTAGTTATAGTAGGTATAAGGTTAAATATGGCACTTTTTGCCTTATCTAACTTCTCTGAGCCTTTATTTCTTCAGTTATAAATCGCAGCTAGGAATACTTTTACTAGTTTCTTCAGGTGACTATAAGAATCAAAGACTTTAAGTGTATGCAAAGGTACTTTTCAATTAAGGCAGTGCAATTTAAGTGTAAGAGAATGACAATTGTTCAATCTTTGATATACAATGGGCTAGACAGACCAATCACTTAACCATTTATTAGCATTATCTTGGGTAAGCACTGCAAATGAATAATAAACTTAATTTATGAATGAACAAGAGCAAAATAATGTTTGGGATTTCATTTGGGGAACTATTTACCACTTTCAAGTCTCACAAGAAGGAAAATTCTATCTCTTGAAAACAAATATTTCCCCACTGATTCCCTATAGTTGAGAATCATGAAATACTATAATTACAAAGATTCAAAAGCATATGAAGTCCAAAGGGGATGAGAATGATTCATGGTGAGAATACATAGGCAACAGCATCTTACAAAGGATCATTTGTATAAAAGAACTGATATGACTATACATATTATTGGAGAAATATTTGTTCTGAAAAGGTTTTGTCATGCCCATGTGAAAAGAGACAGCAATAAAAAATAGACAACTTGAGAACTGTCTAATGCCGAAAGTGTAAAATAAATAAATAAAGATAAAGGAACATCTCTGATGTCGTCTTTATAGGGGAAAGAATATCAAAAGTCCAAAAGAATGAGATCCAGATTAATTGTGATCTGTTTTTGTAAAGGAGTTAGCTACTTTATGTCATTACTTACTAGATTATTTAGAGATGATAATAATAATGATAATCCTGATGATGAAATTAAAAAGAACTACGAAATGTGTTGTTGTTGCTTTCCCCAGTAGAAACAGGAAAGAAAAAAAAAAAAGGGACTTCCATAGGTCACTTGGCTTGTGTCTAAACTCCCAGGGCTACATTGCCCTCTGCATACACCAGCATGATGTTTTAGATTTAGAGATAGAGGTAAGTTTTACAGTGACAGAGTTCAATTAAGCCATATTAGATGAATTTTGATCTTAGAACTATTATTTATTCCAAAGTTATGTACACCATGTGATTCAATAGCACCAATTTCTTCATGAGTCTCTTCATGATGTTTTCCATTGTCTCAGCAGACAGGCTAAACCAGGTTGAGGACAACCAAAAGATCTCAAACTTTTTAAAGAGTTAGGGTGCCTACCTGAAGCAAGTGAAGACTTCCCCTGGAAAATGGAGCAGATGAAAGTGATTTATTCCAACTTGAAGGCAGATTAAACAGTTGCTGTAGAGAGCTTAGAGCTTGGTCAGACATGAAAGACACCAAGGTCATTCACCCCTTCCTGGTCCATTGCCAATCGCTTGGACTTTTGTCTTGCCACTGGACTTTGGTGACTCTGGAAGAAAGTATGAGGGTGAGAATTTTGTGCAATTCTGCCTAATTTAAATCTAATTCACCCATGCATCAAGACATGAAGATGTCACTGTTTCTCTTTGAAAATGAATGAGAAAGAACAACACTTGCTACTTCCTCACCTATCAAACTTACCCATATTTAATTAGCTTATATTAAAGGAACTGAGTCAAAAATCAAGCATAAACAAACATTATGAATAACCTCACTCCTTTTACACATATAAACACTCATGTTAGTATAGGGTTAGACAATAGATCACACTAATTATCATGGAATTGCTTCCACTGGCATGTTTCACATACTCTTATGATTCTTTGTAGCACTTATTCAATATTCTTAGAGAAGACGCACAATACCAAAGGATGCCATAGATGATAAATATCATAACACAGTTTAACACCCTCTGACCCTATGCTATCCTCATATCAATTTCTACTTGCCCAATTGTAGCAGTCTTCTTGTTTCCCAAATCCTTAATTTTGCTCCCCAGAATTGCAATCACTCATTTCCTTCTTTTGGAATTTCTGTGGTTGTGAGATTTGATGGGGGACTCTTATTACAAGGACCATAGCCTAACACTCATATTGTCAATTTGCAAGCATTTGTTATTTTTCTTTTTAACCATCACAACCAATGTAAAGGAATTTGAAATATCTGATTTTTTATTCATTTCTTAAAGAATAAATAAAATATTTTATTCATATACTAATATATAATCTAACCTGAACCACAAATTCAAAGTAACTTTTTCACAAATATTTCACTGTTACTATTGTTGTTGCTGTTGCTGCTGTTATTGTAGTTTTCTTTGTCGTTGTTGTTGATGCTGCTGTTGTTATCCCTGGGACTGGAGTCAGGAAAATCTGAGTTCAATCCATACTCAGACAGACACAGCCTAGCAGTGTGACCCTGAGCAAATCACTTAACCCCCATTTGCCTCAGTTTCTTATCTTAAAAAAAGGGGACAGAATACAGAATGAAATGGCAAATCATTCCAGTGTTTCTGCCAAGGAATCCCCATGGACAAAACTATGGAGTAAAGAATAGTAGGACATGACTTAATGACTGAACAATAAAGCAGGATGTAGAGAAAGTAAGGGGGAAGAGGGGAAGGGTAGGGATGGGGAAAATATATGAGAGGGCAGACTGGGGGAAGGAGTAAGCAGTTTACTTGCCACCCTAGTGTAGGGAAGAGATGGGGAGATAATTTGGAACTCAAAATATTGTGGAAATGAATGATAAAAACTAAAAATAAAAAATAACTTCTGAAAACAAACAGGATGTAATATAATGAACTAGAGAGAGGACTAAACATGGAGTTAGAGGGCTCCATTTCAGCTCCCATCTGTGTTTTTTACTATCTTGATGGAAATGGAAAAGTCAAGTAAAGGAGTACAGACTTTTGAGTTTGGAGAGACCTCAGATATCAACTAATCCAATGCTGTTGTGTTCCAAAAGAAGGGATTGAATTACAGAAAGCTTAATTATGTATTTTGATAACATACCTAGAAGAGAATCTCAGAATTTATCAATTCTAATCACCTCAATTTATAAATGAAGAAATTAAGTCTTAAAGACCTCACGTTATATGTGTGAGATAACACAGGTAGTGAGTAGAAGAGCTATAATTTCAATTCAAATCTTAGGACTTCAAGCTCAGCTTGCTTCCCACTGTATCACATCATATTCAGTTCTGAAGCAGGGAATTCTTCAGATACATCTCATGTCTTAATGAACTTGAATTAAGTTAACACAGGAGTTAATCCTATTAATACAATACACATGAGGAAGTCATTAGTATTTATGCAAATCTTAAGGTGCAAAAAAATTTTTATGAATGTGATAAATGTTTGAAAGCTTTCACCACTACTTATAACTTTATAAACAATAGAAAATTCAAATGAAATAGACATTTGCCCTGTTACAAATGTATGTCATATGCAAAGACCTTCAAGAAGTGAAAATACCTCAGTCATTTTCATGAGTCAGGATCTCATACAGGTGAAAAGGCTTACAAATAGGAAAAAAAATCAAATATTGATCTTATATTTTATTCTATGTCATAACTGAGTCTATTTTATAATCACCTAAAGCACATTTCTTTATCTCTGAGATAAGTTTAGAATTTCAGGAATCCATATGTTTAGCTTTCCTCTCTGAGTAAATTTTAAAATTTGTTTCCTTATAAATCACTTTAATTGAAAGAAAACTGTTATATCTGCACCATTAGCTGCCCTTGAACAATTAAAAGACATCTGTTATCCTTGAGAGATGCAGGTGAATGACAGGGAAACTGTTCTCTCATCTCTGGAATGCTAGTTCTTCTTCAAGAATGTCTGGTCTGTTATCACTGAGGCACTAGCCATACAGGTAGACATTACCAATGAGCTTTCTATAGAAACAATGTGAAATGAGGAGTTTTTTCTAGCCTTGAGTTCCAGATTTCCATTCAATTACATTGTTTTTCATCATCAGTGATACTTCAGACTTTGTATTTTTTTTCCACCTGTGATTCTACCCATTCATTGTTTTGTTGTCTCCTCAAAAAGTAGATAAAAGCTTATAAGTCTTACCTCAGTCTTTTGACCTACTGAGGAGCTGAAAGAAACATTTTCTTGCTAGTCTTTATAATAAAATGATCGTGTTAAGAACTTTTTGCCTCAGTTTATCTTAGTTTCAATAATGACAGAATTTTGGGAAAGTAGGAAGTTTTCAGTAAGGTAGCAAATCTAGGGAGAGGATTCTGGGAAGATGGCAAAATAGGTCAGAAAATTTTAAGCTCTCAAGATTTCACCCCACAAAAGAGATAAAATAGCACCTTAGGATGAACAAAGTGTGGGTGGAGATAAATAAGAACAGGTACATAACCAGGATCTTCCTGGGATAATTTGAGAATATTTGAAGAAAAATCCCAAGACAAGTTTTGGGCACTGTGAAGCATAAATATTTCCATTCTTGGTTCCATTTTAACAAGGGACAAGCCCTGAAATTAGTTGTTTTGAGAGGCTGCCTAGGCCCCAGCCACAGGAACTTTTACCCCTGGAAAGGGAGTGGAGTTGGTTGTTTGCACCTGGGAACACTGTGGGAACCTCTGCTTACTAGGAACACCAGACCCAGCTGTGCTGTGAAGCATGGCAGGAGCAAGAAGAAACCAGCACATGCCTACTGAGTGCAGAAGCAGTGGGGCAGAAAGGCCCTGGCTGTGGGAACTTATAGGTCGATGGAGGTTTGACTTTGATTCCAGGCTAGAGGGGAGAACTGAAGATCTGGGGAAAGAGGCACCATTTCCCATACCTCAGGGTTAGAGGTGATTACAAAAATTAAGCTATTAACACAAAAAAAATGCACAGGCAAAGGAGAAAGAATCCAAACACAGAAAGCTATTATGGGAATAGAGATGTCTGGGTTCATCTTCAGAGGAGGATATTGAAGCAAAGAAGCCCCCAAAGAGTAACATCACATGGTCACCTGACTAAAAAGAATTCATAAAAGATCTTTTAAAAAGACTTTGAATATCAAATGACAGAGATGGAAGAAAAAAATAAGAATAACCCAAGAAAAACAAGGTTATGAAAGGAAAGTCAACCAATTGCAAAAAGAGGTTCAGAATCTTTTTTTTTAAGCAATTGGAGTTGAGTAACTTGCTCAAGGTTACACAGCCAGTTATTTCTGGGTGTGGTGCTAAGTATCTGAGCCCGGATTCGAACCCCAGGTCATCCCAACACTGGGGCTGGTGCTCTTACTCACTGTGCTACCTGGCTTCCCCATGAGGTTCAGAATCTTAAGGAAGAAAATGACACCTTGAAAATTAGAATTGGGCAAAGTGAAGCCAGCAAATTAAAAGACATCAAGAAATACTTAAACAAAATAAGAATAATGAAAAAAAACCATCTTATAAGAAAAACAACATATTTGGAGACGAGATCAAGAAGATAAAATATAAAAATAATCAGACTAACTGAAAGTTTGATCAAAAAAAGAATCTTGATACAATGATACAATAAATAATTTAAAAAATTTTCCTTATAGCAGCAAGCAGCCTAGCATACCCAGGGTGGCTGCCAACACAGATACTTAGATCTGCTTTTCTAAAGGAAAGCAACTCAAAATGGGTTTTATTTTTATTAATTATGATTAATCATAAATCATGATAATCATAGTTAGGATAAATTAATCATTAAAATTAATAAATTATTATTACATAATAAATCTTGCTTTAGTCAAACATATGCCATTTTCCTAGTTCAGGGGAAAAAGTTTAGCACCCTGAACTTCAGAGAATACAGATGTTACAAGCAGACAAAAAATACAGACAGAAACAGGTGAGCAGACAGGCTTCCAGCTGCCTGACCATTACATTAATACCTCATCATTTATCAGAGAGGGCAGCATCAACATCTGGGTTTTCAAAGCGGAGGGGAGGAGTGGGGGGCTCATTGGCTGCCCAGAGTCTCATCTGGTCAAATCATGCAACTCTTCTAAAAGTGAGCCCCAAAATAAAATCTCACATCAGGGCATATATAACCTTCTCCTGTCTCAGATTATGTCACAACCCTCTTGACCCATTGCCAAATCACAAAGTATTGAGGTGTGGGCCTTCCTGAAAACCAAGCTTCCCTCCACAGTCCCCAGATGACCACATTCAGCCTATTAGGGGGCGGAGTATATTTTCAAATCAAGGAAGGTTCTCAGAGTCACTTAAGCCTATTAAAGTGCCTAGGGGCAGGGAAGATCTTAAATTCCCATTCCCATAACAATCCTGAAGCATTAGAACAAAGGGGGAAAGTAGAAATAGAAAACATCCATTGATCACCACTTAAAAGAGATCCTATGAGGAAAACTCATAGGAATATCATAGTCAAATTCCAAAATCCCCAGCTAGATGATAAAATATTAAAAGCAATAATATAAAACATTTTAAATATGGTAGTTACACAATTTGAATCACACAAGACCTAGCAGGGGTGACATTAAAGGACTGCAGGTCTCAGAACATAATATATCAAAGAAGAACACATATGTCATACATCTTTTATCAAAAGATAATTCAAAATCATATATAAATATATGTATGTATGTATCTGTGTGTATATATATATGTATGTATGCGTATATATATATATATATATATATATGTGATTCTTATTAATTTTTGGGTAGCTCAAAAGAAAAATTTCAGTAAACCTGGGTATGATATGAATTTTAGAAGTAAAACCATTTAGGAACAACTAAAAAGAGTAATTATTTTATGCAAATGAGGTGCAAGAGGAAGAATTTATATGGAGGTATAAGTTGTGGGAGGTGGGCTGGTAGTTTTGGCAACCTACTTTTATCAGAAATGAGTTTCAGAGTGAACCATACACATCTATATATATATATATATATATATATACATATATATATATATGAGTATGAAGATTTACTAAATTCAGAAAAAATAAAATGGTAAGGGCGTAGGAAGGGGGGAGAGGACAAAAGAGTGATCTTTACAGGAGAGAATAAGGGAATAAATAAAGGGGGTATGTAAGGTATTTTAGATTTATGTGAATGGGAGGATAGGGGAGATATATTTTTTGGGTGGTAGGAGGGGAAGGTAGTGGATAGAAGGAAAGTACAGGAGGCAGGAGGCATAGGAAACAAGAGATATGCACAAACATAAAAACAAAGATAAAGAATAGAATATGTGTTGGAAAGTATATGAATATGTGTATATATATGTTATACGTATGACTATTTATATAGATATAATTATAAAGAAACTAATCTAAACTTTATTGTGGTCATTGGGAGTGCATGTTAGGAGGAGAAGAAAGAACAAAGTAAAAAAAGTGCAGAGCAGAGAATAAAAGAAAACCACAAAGAAACAAAGAAAAGAGGTACAATCCTCAATGTGTATTTATGATAAAGGCTTTCTTGAAATTAAAATTTATTGTTACATATTCTGAATCCTCTCTTATGTTCTGTTATGCCCACAGCATACTTTTTTTTTCCTTTCTTACTTTGTACTTAAGTTCCACTATTTACGTTTATGATATATTTTTTTATTTCGTTTCTCTATTCTATATTTGTGTTCTGGCATTTGAGTCTAGAAAAAAAAAAGAAATTTTCATTAAAAAGGATAGCAAATCTAAATGATTATCAGAGGATTCACAGCAAAAAAACCAAATTCTATAAGGATGATGAAAATAGTAAAATATTTAATTAAAAGTCTACATTTATTTTTTCATCAAATTATTCATGGAAGAGGAAAATTCCATAAATTTAATGAATTTGGGAAAGCCTTTACTTTAGTAAGACTACTTGCCTCTTTCAACATGAGATCATTTCTACATTAAACCCAATAGATACAAGGATCATATGATTGAAGTTGCAGCTTCTTCATTATCAATAATCAGTTCTTTTATAAAAGAAAGAAACTGTAAAATGCAATGAATGTGAGAAATCTATCCTCTGGAGCAGAGACCTGAAAAGGTACACAAGCACTCATACAGGAGATACTAAAAAATATTGTATGAAGGAAGAGGGCATTTATACTTCATCCCTTATTGACAGTGAGAAACTATAAATTTAATGCAATATTATTGCTGGATTGGAAGTGAATAAGCCATCCAGTGTAATTAATCCTGGTATAGAGGAATGGGCATTGGATTTGGAGTTATAAAACTTATAAAATCTTCCTCACTTCTTCAAAGTTTACCTTCTTCTCCTTCAGCATACCAGGTCAAACCCATCTTCTAAATTCTTCCTAATCTCCTCTCGATGCTCTTTTTCCTAAAGTATATAGGAATGACCATTTTTGGACTCATTTACATTTACTTTCTTATTGTTAATTCAGTATGAACTTTATATTCACTAGTAGTCACCACCAATAAAATGTAAGCTCCATGAGAAAAGAAATTATTTCATTCTTTTTAAAATAAATTTTATGTTTATTTTTAGTTTATATCATTCATTTACACAAGATTGTGAGTTATATTTTTTCCCCACAAAACAGAGATCCCACTGAATCTTCCCCCAATCTTCCCTCTCCCATATCTTCCCCCATATCCCCTGAGACTTTCAAGTAGGGCACAGTGTATCTCTCTGCCCCAGTGCCTGTATATCTTATTTCCCAGTTACATTTAAAATAATAATAATAAGTTCACATTTAAAATTTTATTTTAAAACTTTCAATTCCAGATTCTTTCCATTCCTTCCTTGTCACCCACCTTTAATGGGAAGATAAGCAATTCAATATAAGTTGTACATATGTAGCAATGCAAACCATTTCCATAGTGGATATATTGTGAAAGACTGACTATATTCCACTCCATCCTATCCCACTTTTTCTATTCTCTACTTTGATCCTGTCCCTTTTCAAAAGTGTGTGCTTCCAACTTCACTCCTACCCCAGCCTTCCCAGCCTTTCATCATATCCCCCCTCTCATCCCCTTCCCCACTCCTCCCTGTAGGGAGACATACCCTATTTCATGTGTATGTTATTCCCTCCCTAAGCCAAATGCAATGAGAATAAGGTTGACTCATTCCCTTCTGCCTTCTTGTTCTTCCTCTCCATCGTAGCAGATTTCCCTTGCCACTTCTATATTAGATTATCTACCCCCTTCTGTCTCTGCCCATCCCGTTTAATTATATTAATCTCTCTCACCTCTTAATTTCACCTTTTAAGTATCATCCCTTCCTATTCAATTGGCCCTGTGCCCTCTGTCTATGTATATCTCCACACATATATACACACACTCACACATGTATTCATATGCCCATATACCCTCCTATATAGACATATATATTTATGTATACACACATAAATATATGTATACATTTCTATTCTCTTCAATTATTCTCATATTGAAAAAAGTTTCATAAGTTATGATTATCCTTTTTCAATGTAGGAATGTAAATATTTGAACTTTGATAAGATTCTTATGATTTCTTTTCCCTGTTTACCTTCTCATGCTTTTCTTGCTTCTTGCATCTAAATGTCAATTTTTTAATTCAACTCTCTTTTTTTATCATGAATGCTTGAAAGTCCTCTATTTCACAGATTTTCCCCTGAAACAGAATTCTCAATTTTGCTGGGTAGGTGATTCTTGGTTTTAATCCCATATCATTTGACCTTCAGAATAACATTTTTCAAGCACTTTGATCCCTCAGTGTAGAAGCTACCAGATCCTGTGTTATCCTAATTGTGTTTACACAATATTCAAAATGTTTCTTCCTTGCTACTTGTAATTTTTTCTCCTTGATCTGGCAACTCCAGAAGCTGGCTATACTTTTCCTAGGAGCTTTCTTTTGGGGATCTTTTTCAGGAGGTGATCAGTGGATTCTTTCAAACTCTATTTGTCCTCTGGCTCTAAAACATCAGGGCAATTTTCCTTCAGAATTTCTTCAAGGATGATTTTTGGGTTCTTTTATTGATCATGGCTTTCAAGTAGTTAAATAATTTTTAAATCATCTCTGCCAGATCTATTTTCTAGGTCAGTGGTTATTCCAGTGAAATATTTCACACTCCCTCCTATTTTTTCATGTGTCTGCATCTGTTTAATGGTATCTTGATATCCCATATAGTCCCTACCCTCCATTTGCTCCAATATAATTCTGAAGGATTGATTCTCTTCAGTGAGCATTTGAGATTCTTTTTCCATCTGGAAAATTCAGTTTTTTGAGGCATTCTTCTCTTCATTTCCTTTTAAAGCCTCTTTTGCCATCTGGGTTAGTCTATTTTTTAAGGTGTTAATTTTCTTCAGTCAGGTTGTTGATTCTCATTTCATAATTTTCTTGAATCATTCTCATTTATCTTCCCAGTTTTTCCTCCACTTCTCTTATTTGGTTTTCAAATTCCTTCCTATGCTCCTCTATGGCCTGTAACCAGCTCCTATTTTTCTTGGAAGCTTTTGGTTCAGGAGTTCTGACTTCATTGTCTTCCTCCTATTCCATGCTTTGATCCTTTTTGTCCCCAAATAAGGAATCTAAAGTTTGATTGCTGTGCCTCCTTTGCTTGCTCATGTTGCCACTCAATTACTTTACTTTAGAGCTTTTTCTGACAGTAGACCTCTGCTTCCAGAGAGGGGAACTTTGTCCCAAATTGCTGGGGTTTTCTCAACTGCCAGAGCTATTAGTTGACTGCCCTTTATGAAGCCTCCACATGCTCTGGCAAACTCGTCAGACACCCCAGGGCCTCCACCCTAGACAGTGATCCTGATCCAAGTGGGTTAAAGCAAGAGCAATTACCCCTCTGAGTGGTTGCTTGGTCCGCCTATAATCTGCAGGCCAGGAGCTCTGAAGCAGCCGCATGGTGGTGGCTGCATGGCTGCCACACCTCAGTCACTTTTACCTCCAGGGGGCAAAGGCCAGATCCTACTTCCAAACGACCTGTTTCCGAAGTTCACATTGCAATTACCTCTCATTTTGTCCTTTGCATCTATAGGTTGATAATTCTTGAAACTGCCACAGCTACTGGTTATCTGAAATCCCTCTAGCCTGCAGCTGGTTGTGGCAGCCCTGAGGCTAAAACTTCAGGCTCATGTGGGGCTGGGCTCAGCTCCCAAAGTGCTGTGCTGGCTCCTTCTTGCTTGCCTGACAGGCTGTCTTCAGTGGGAGGATAGCTTTTCTCTGTCATTTTGTGGGTTCTGTAGCTCAAAAGTTTGTTTAGCCTCATTTTCACATGAATTGAAGGAGCTGAAAACAAGAGCTGAATGGAAGTCCTGTTTCTATTCCGCTATCTTTTCTCCTCCCACTCCCCATTTCATTCTTTTTATTGCTATATCCCCAATTAATAGCGTATTTCTTGGTATATTTTAACTGCTTGAGAAATCATTTTAGTGGCTTGATCTGCTGTGTAATGATGTTTATTTTGTTTCTATATGAGAAAGCATGATCCACAGGTATTGTCATGTTCTAAGAGATAGTTTAATCACAAAAAGCACAGCTATTTTTATGTTCATGCAGAGTACCACCATGGGTATCCTCACATATTCTGCCAGGACTACCCAACTCTAAGCAAATAGAAGATTATTTCCTGTTTAATAAGTAAATTACACATATCATGTAATTTAGTAAGTTATAGAATTTGATTTGGAGTACAAAGACTGAGATTTCGATTTTGTACCAACCACCACCTATTTTAGCATGAGTAAGCTATATATAATATAAACTAGCTTTTAAATGTTTAGTATTTTCAAGGCATTATGCTAAACACTTAGAAAAGAAATACAAGCAGAAGTAAATATAGTTCCTGCCTTCAAGGACCTTACATTGAAACGGGAAGATAGTACACCAAGAGCATCTGATAGGTAGACTGGAGCAGGCATATGGGTAGTCCAAAGAGTCAGGGACTGAGTCTGGGTGAAGTAAATAACTTGATCTCCCTGGTTTCCACATATGTAAAGTGAGGTGGTTGAACTAGATGACCTCTGTACTTATTTCTAGTAATTAACAACTATAATACATTGTAGATGGCAAAAGTAAAGATTTTGTGTTATTCCTCAATGTGATTCAAATGGGATTAAATAAGATATGCAAATAGAACCTAAGTGAATTTATTGATAGACAAGTTCATGAGGTGTAGCCAAGATGGTTGAGTGAAAGTAGGAACTTGCTTGATCTCCCACTCCAACCACCTCTAATACCGGGAAAAAAAAAAATTATTCTAAACAAACTTTAGAGCTACAGAAACCACAAAGTGATAGAGAGAAACAAATCTCCTGCTGAAGTGCGCCTGGCAGGCCAAAAGGAAGGATATATCACACTGGGCTGGGAGCCAGGCCCAGTCCCGCATGAGTAACGCTAGCACAGATTCTCAGCCCAGACTTCCTGGAGCATACTTCAGTAGAGTGAATCACTGACAGTTCTGGTGGTTTAAAGATATTTGTCAACTCACAAATACCAAAGAGAAAGAAAAAAGTCAGTAGGGTCCTCTGTTGGAATTGGGTGAGAGAAGAGTGTGGTCCAGCCCCTGCCCCAAGGGCAATTTGAGTATTGTGGAAACACAATCAGGATCATCCAAGACCTAGCAGCATCTGCACTAAGGGAGTGAAGGTGTTGGAATGTGGTATTCTGGAGGTCAGAGGAGATAGGATTATATCAAGAATCACCGTTTTCCCAAACGCGCCAGGGCAGAGTACTGTTGTGGCTGCAGCGGCCACGCTGGAACGGCCGCAATGGTAGATGAGATCAGCAAAGCTCAGACTGCCCAGCCAGGGGGAGACACCATCTTCGGGAAAATAATTCGCAAGGAAATCCCGGCCAAAATCATTTTTGAGGATGACCCGTGTCTTGCTTTCCACTATGTATGCCCACAAGCCCCAACTCATTTCCTGGTGATACCTAATAAAACCATTACTCAGATATCTGTTGCAGAAGAAGAAGATGAAAATCTTCTTGGACATTTAATGATTGTTGGCAAGAAATGTGCAGCTGACCTGGGTCTGAAGAGAGGATACCAAATGGTGATAAACGAAGGTGCAGATGGGGAGCAATCTATCATATCCATCTGCATGTCCTTGGAGGACATCCTATGACATGGCCTCCTGGAAAAATTTTTGGAATGATTTATTTAGGGAGCAAGGCTGGTTTACAACATATATGTTAAGCTGAGTATACTTAATGATTTCTGTGAAACAAGAAATTGGGAAATCATTTCAAAATGTACACAATAAAAGGCAGTTATCTCTTTCCCATGGAAAAAAAAAAGAATCACCTACCCAGGAAAACTGAATATAATGCTTCAGTGGAAAATATGTTCATTCAATGAAATAGAGGACTTTCAAGCATTCTTGATGAAAAAAAAACGGAGCTGAATAGAAAATTTGACTTTCAAATAAAAGAAGCAAAGAAACATGACAAGGCAAACAAGGAAAAAGAAATCATAAGGAACTTATTAAAACAAGTTCAATACCTGTCTCAGTACATACAATATACAAGTAGGAGGAACAGAGTAGGGTAAAATAGAGTAACATATCATCTGAATATTAATCTCACAAAAATCTTTGAAATTTACATTTGCCTGTTACCATTTAATAGAGAAAATTCTCAATCTGAGGAAAGGAGGTTCAGCAAGATAGTTGACCTCAACAGTGCCTTTTACTCATCACTGTTTGATTTTATGAATCCCAGTGAATACTTTTTGAAAAGGAGATTGGATATAGGATTAATTAAAAAAAAAGAAAGCATGAGACCACAAGATGTCAGACCTAGAAAAGATATGAGATATCTGAGGTTCAGATCCTTATTATGAGGCAAAACGTATGTTGATTTTTGAGCCTACATCCATTTAGACCAAACTGTTTATATGAGACTGGAACCGAGTGCTAAAGCTAAGATTTGAACATAAAGTCAATTAAATAGTCAAGCAATTATTAATTATTATATACTTTCTATGTGCCAGACTATGTGTACAGAACATATTCAAAAAAAGAACAATGTCTGTGACCTCAAAAAATAGATTCTAATGAGAGATATGTGCACATATAGCTTTATACAAAATATGTAGAAAAAAACACTAGTTTTTTTGGAAAACAAGGCACAGGTTGACAGGGAAGGGGGAGGAGAGTCTTCATGCAGAAAATGACAATTGGGTCAATTTTTAAAGAAATAAGATATTATATAGATAGAGGTAGGGAAGGAGCAGATAATTGGCATAATCTATATCTAACATATAGTAAAGTTTACAGGCAGTACAAATACTCAGAGGTGGTTGATAGGTATTGTCTGTGGAAGAGTAAGAAAGGCAGTTTAACATGTTTGTAGAATGAGAAAGAGGGGTAATTTATAATAAGGATGGAAAGGTAGTATGGATCCAGGTTGTGATAAAACTTTAAAAGAAAGGAGATGCTTGTATTCTATCCAAAAATACAGCAGGGGAAAAGTGAATCTTATTGAGTAGGCAAATGATTTGATCCAGATTTTGTTTCGGGAAAATCACCCTGACAACTGTGTAGAGAATATTTTGGAGTAAGGGAGAGATTTGAAAAGCAGAGGTGTATAAGAATTTTATTGTAATAGTTTGGGGCATATACTTTGAACATGGAGAGTGCAGAGAAGGGAGTAGGCACAAGAGAGTCATGGAGGTGGCAATAACGAAGATTGAAGAAAAAAACTTGTAAGATGTGTGCAATAAAGGGAGAGAAGAATTGGGGAAAATATCAAGGTGATAAACCTAGAAAACAAGAAGGTCGGTGGTACTCCCAAAAGTATCAGAAGTTAAGGAAGTTTAAGTGAGCTTTAAGGAAAAAATAAAGAGATTGACTTTAGACAAATTAATCTTGATATGCCTACAGTATATCCAACTGAAAAATATCTCAAATGTACATCATCAGAAATTAGATCTAAATATATAGATATGGCAATCATTCTCTGTGAGAGTAAAAAGAGAGAACTGTTTTTTTTTTTTAAGTATCAGTACATTGTCTTGGGGAACACTCAAAGATAGGGTATGATATGGATGGCAAACCAGGAAAGGTTACTGAGGACTGGTCAGGCGGGTAGGAGGAGAAACAAAAGAGAATGCTGTCATGAAAATCTAGTCAGAAGAAAATATGTTAGAGCATTATTAATGTTATCAAATGCTTCAGAGAAGGTGAGAAGGATAAGAATCCAGAAGTGGTCATCATAAGTGTCAATTAAAAGATCATCTGTAACTTTTGAGCCACCTGAGACCCAATCAAATCTTTTTTTCTCTCTTTTGCAAATTTAACAAGGTCATAATTTATCTGGGCTTAAATCATGATTTTTCTGTAAAATTTAGATAGTTGTGTTTCTATGAGTTTTAAATCAGAATTACATAAAGAGCAGCAAAGTTAGATATATGGAAAAGAACTGCAATGGGATTCAAGGTGATCTCATGTCCTTGAATAGAAAATCCTGATTTTTAAATCTGGAAGCAAGTTTAAAATACCAAATGTGAGAAATGAAGACTATAGATGAAAGTAATGCAAATGCACATAGGATAACTGGGTCAACACTGAATGTAAAATAAGCATGGTGATGCAAGGAAAATCACAGTGAATTGTAATAGAGAGATCTGGGTTCTAGTAAAAAAAAATGACACTTATGTGACAATGGGCAAGTCACTTTATTTCCCTATGGCTGTGTTTTCTGAACAAAAGAAAAATGGAAAAATATGGACTGGGCAATTTTTAAGGTCTCCAAGAGCTCCATGTTCTAAGGAAGAAATTTTATGAAACAAAGTTTTAGAAAGTAATATATTTTTTAAAAAGATGTTATTGAATGAAATAAAAAATAGAATTACATCAAACCATGAATATTAATTGCCATTTTAAAATACAGTCATAATATAAAATTTACACCTGCAAAATGTTGACAAAGTCTCAAGATATGCATCCATATAATTGGCAGCAGAATCCATTTCCAAACTCTTCCACTTATAATACTAATCATGCATTAAAGAATGGTAAGATTAGAATAGGTCATCTTTATGTCAACTGATCTTTTTAGTAGATATGTTTTTTTTTAAAGACTGTTAGTTGCCTGAGAGACCACCAGTTAGGTTTTGCCATTTACACTCTTATCCCTATACTACTATAAACATATTTACTAAATCAGTTGTTTGGGGGCGGTCTCTCTCTCTCTCTCTCTCTGTCTCTCTGTCTCTCTCTCTCTGTCTGTCTCTCTCTCTCTGTCTCTCTCTCTCTCTCTCTCTCTCTCTCTCTCTCTCTCTCTCTCTCTCTCTCTCTCTCTGTCTCTCTCTCTCTCTCTCTCTCTCTCTCTCTCTCTCTCTCTCTCTCTCTCTCTCTCTCTCTCTCTCTCTCTCTCTCTGTCTCTCTCTGTCTCTCTCTCTCTGTCTCTCTCTCTCTGTGTCTCTCTCTTCTTATCTACTTTTAATCTGAAAGCCTCTGGCAGTCTCAAGTCCTCCACTAATTGAAAAATAATGTGGTACTTTAAAAAAATTTTTTGGAGTGCAATTTGGTTTAATTGACTTGGCCAAGGGCAAAGAGCAAGTAAGTGTTAAGTGTCTGAGGCCGGATTTGAAATCAGGTCCTCCTGAATCCAGGATGGGGGGGGGGGAGGAGGGGGAAGGCTCATTACCAGCCCCATTATATAGGTGTGTCAAATCTTTATTTCACTATATATGGAAATGAGTATCACTGAGAGTGTTTTGGAATCCTCAAGAAGTGATAGATTCCCCTTCATTGGAGGTCTCTGAACCAAAGTTGATCGTTTATATTATAACTCTTATGTTATATTGCATATTATACTGTACATTATGTTATATATTATATTATACAATTATATTATAATTATTTGGAATATTTAAAAGGATTTTTTTTTTGTTATTGGAAAAATGAAATGTTATTAAGTGCGGGGGGAGGGGAGAATGATGACCTTTGAGAACCCCTTCCAGCTCTCAGATTATGTGAGTTAGCAGAGCACTAGTTTAAGCACTGGGAAAGAGGCAAAGTTTAAGGAAGGAACAGTTAATACTCACACAGAACTCACACTCAATTATTGGAATGATCCTTACTTCTCTTACTACTCCAGAATATCTCCATTCAGCTGCTAAATTGATCTTCCTCAAGCACAGATCTAACCAGGTCATACAAATACCACCACTCTTCCTCCACCATTCAATCAATTCCCTATCACCTCCAGAATAAAATGTTAAATCTTGGAACATGAAAATTTCTTAAAAATAGGTCCCTTTCCTACTTTCCCAGTCTCCTTAAACACTCTTCACTCCCCCCCCCCCATTTTGTGATATAATAACACTGTCCTTATTGCTTTTTTACAACAATTTATTTCATCTCTTGAGTATTTTCCCTAACTGTCTTCAATTCCTGGAATTCTCTCCCTCCTCATGGATGCTTCCTGGCTTTTCTGACACTCTATTAGACCCAGCTAAAATCTGACCTTTTACAAAGAAGGATTTTATTTTCCTTCTTAATGCAATTGCCTTACTTTTGTGGATTTCCTGTTTCGCTTATATAAAATTTGTTTTAACATGGTTATTTGCATATTGCCTCCTCCATTATACTGTGAACTCCTTCAGAGCAGACTGTTTTTCTGTACCCGCTTACTAAATCTTTTATGTATGATTGAATCAATTAATGATACATCCATACAAATAACTGTAATACACAATATTTTTCAGGAGGCATTCCCATTACAGCATTCTAAAGACATACAAAATAAAATACTGTATATGAAGTGGAAGGAGATAGGGTTACTTTTGCCTATGTTGCTCATGGGCAAAATAAAGTTGAGAATTATGTACTTCACTTTTTGTCAATATGAGTCAGATAATTGTATTATTTAGTTAACATTTTCTTGTTTCCCCATCAAAAACAATTCACATAATTATCCTTTTAAAACTTTCTGATTTTTGGAAAGTCATTTAAATTTCCATTGCCCAGCGAAACTCTTCAAGATCATAAATTTTTAATTTCTATTTTTATCTATAATTAAATCTCTAGGGACAAGCTCCTAGTCTCAAATCCTGCTTCTGATATTTATTACCTGTGTAATCTATAAATGTCAATTGACCTCCTTGCTTCTCAGTTTTCACATCTGTAAAATTATAGCTTCTGAAGTATCTTCCAACTCTAGATCTAAGATTCTATGATAATACTAGATAAGAGATCAAGAGACAGAGAGAAATGTTCAGATAATGAATATTTTTGGTTTAATGCATATGATTTTGCATGTTAGCATGTTAAGAGTAGAAACTCAATGTATCAGATCAAATTTAAGGTGACCTCTCCCTGCTTTTTCTTCTAAAATTTTATCACTCTCCTCATTGGTCCTTCTTACTAGATGCTCCAACAAGTAGCTTCCTTTTTGCTCTATGATAATACACAAATCAATAATCAGTTGAATTACAATTTGTGTGTAATATTAATGACCATGTTAATACACAATGCTATTTGCAATTGTGTAAAAGCTACAGGGGACATTATGGCTTATTTTCATCCTCTTTGCTGCAAATGTAATAAGCAAATCTCCCAAAGGAAAAAAAAATTAAATTTACATAATGAAATACAATCATTTTGCATATTTCTCATTTTTATTCTAAATTAAGGAAATGTGTGTTTGAATTTACAGTAACAGTCCCAAGACACAGTAGGTTAATAATATTAATTCTGTGTTAAGGATTCTTCCAAAAAAAAAGAGGAAGAAGAAAAGAACTGTTCACAAAAAAATGTAATAGCTAAGAGCATAAACAGGCAATGTGTTCAATGGGCCTAACAGGATATAATGGCACAATTTTCAGTGTGACAACACAGAATAGGATATAATAGGACAATTTTCATTAACGGGTTTGAAATTAAATACCTCCTTTTTGTAAATTTTTGAGACACCTGCTCTATTTTTGTTTCTAACCACTATAATCTTCTTGTAATAGAGGCACCATTACCATCAAATGATCTATTCATGCACAAAGTTGCTCTGGGTGACTGAATAACTGAGATCAGGTGCATAATCTACTATGACCTAAAGCTTTGATTGACTAATAAAAACAAATCACTCTATATGGTTTAGTGCAGTACAAATTTTCCCCAGATTGTGTCCATTCAACACAGCCTACAGGATAATCAAGAATAATCTGGGCATCTTTACAATGTGGGTAAGCAAATTAGAAATTTGGAAGATGGGAAGATAACCAAAGAAGAAGAGCAATAAGAAGAGAAAGAGGAAGAGAAAGAATGCAGTGGAAAATAACATTGAATTTGAATTCAGAGCACAATGGATTGAATCTCATTGTGACACTTCCCTGTGATTTCAGGCTAATGAGCATTTCTCTAGATCTCAGTTTACTCCTTTGTAGAAAAGGAATTGAATTAGGTAAACTTCAAAGTGACTTCCAAGGCTAAGCTCATAATCTTTTGATTGAAAGGAAGATAAGAAGAAAAACTTGATGCCTTCATTGAAGTAAAAAGAAATAGTTGAAAACAGTTACACCTGATAAACCTGAATAATCTGCTTTATAAAAAAACTGCTTTGTCAATCATTGGGCATGTAAATTAGCAACCTCTTGATTTAATAAATGATCTCAATGTTTAAGGGGAACTTAGATAAGAAGTCGATGTTTCAGAATAGGAGTCAAACTTCGAGGGCCAACCTGTAAATTGTTGTTATTAATAACAACTACACAAATACTATTACTGTCTCAAAGAAAGAGCAAGGCATTAACAGGACACTTTGGTGATCTAAAGAGGAAAAATTTAATGATAAGCAGAATATTAGAAATGGCAGTAAACATGTGCTGGAACATTATAGGAATACTATATTTTAAAAATGCAAAAAAACCCCACAGATATGTCTTTCAATTAAAAAAAATAGTCTCTGAAAAATATCAGAACATATTTGCACATATACCTATATGTCTGTGTATGTAATATAAACAGACTATATTACTGTCAAAGTTTATCCCTAGGGAAAAAAATGTGAAGAAGGCAAAAGTCAGCCTTCATGACTTCTCATTTAACTTCCTTTGTTTTGTACTTTTTAAAGCAACACTTCTCCTACATACTATGTTCTCATGCACTGTTGCTGAGAGTTTCTTACTGAGAATATCATTTAGCCCAGCCTACAAATTTTCTACATTTATCAATTTTCTCAGCAAAATACTCCTGTACTGTATTTCATCCCTGGGGTTCTTGTTAAACTCTGACTAAATAAAGCACCTTTAGTGACACTTTCATTTCCAAGGGGACTCCTACCCATAGATATGTCAATCCAAATGCATGAATTTTTAATGGTGTCACCAAGTCCAGCACTCCAATTTTATTTAACAAATATTTATATTGTGCCTACTATGAGCTATGATATTTCTCCAAAAATCAACCCTGAAAGAGATGAAATGAACAACCACAAAATTTCATCCTGAAAGCAGTTCCATTAAATAAAGCATCAAAATTAAGTTCATAATAAAAAGAAATTAGTTGTTTATTTCAAGGTGACAAAAGTTTGAAAGGAACTCAGATTGGTATCTACATGAAGTAGCCCCCTCATGTTATCCATGTGGCAGTTACCTATTTTAAGAACATATGAACCCAATTTTGGTTTTACCTTTTTACAGAAATTAACTGATAGGAAATGATCATTGTTCAATAATATTCCTAAGAGAACAGAATGACTTGAATCTCTAAAAATCTCCAACATTTGTCAAAGGATGATTTCCCACAAGCTTAGGGATGGGAAAGGAACTTCACAGTATTAGTGTCTAAGGCTATTTTCATTCTTTGAGTAAAGAATGATCATCTCTTTAAAAGAAAATAGTTGCTATGATTAATTAAGGGGGCATTGAATTGGTGCAAGATCAGGGTGTGAATTTTCAAGTGTTCTAAATAATTTTAAATATTTTATGAGAGTCAGGCATATGAGAGTGCTGCCATGTAAGAAAAATATCTGGTCTTGCATTCAGAAAGATTTGCGGTTGTATATACGCTAGTGGTATTACCATTGACAAGTTACATAAGCTCTCACTGCCTCAGAAAAGTCTATGAGATTGTAAGTTTCAAACTAGTTCATAAGGTCATAGTTTTGGAGATTTATAACCAGAAAAGACGTTACTGATTTTCTGTACGGAGTAACTTTTCACAATACAAATTCCCTATATCTTTAAAACCATAGTTCCAGTGGAAAATGCATAATTTAATTTTATATGGAAAATCATACAACTAAAATTATAAAACATGTTTTTATGCTTCTCTGAAAGGCCTGAAATTCTAATAAATGTCTTAGAATTTTAGTTATAATGCCTTTTAGAGATATCTAGTCCAAATATATCATTATAAAATGGCTTTCCCTAGAAATCAACAATTTAATAGCAAACCTAAAACCTGAAGCTGGGCTTTCTGGCTATTAGTCTGTTGCATCTTCCACTACACCATCTGCTTGTTTTTTCTATTTAGATTCTCAAAAAGATATAGATAGATAGATAGATAGATAGATAGATAGATAGATAGATAGATAGATAGATAGATAGATAGATAGATTAGATAGATAGATACACACACATGTTGATTTTTTAAAAAAAATTGAACAATGTTGATTAAAGAGCTATACATGTTTCCCCTAACTTACCCCAACATATACCTACCTAAGATTTTGTACTTTGTATGGCCCACAGGACCTAGCACAAAGTTAACTCCATAATAAGTGTTCAATATTTATTTCTTAAATGAATGTCAGATATTTTGACTAGTACTGTTGAAATAATATGACTGTAATGTATTCTTACTTGAAACTTACATGACAATATGACATAGCTTCAGATGGGAACTCTCATTAGATCTTGAAATAATGAAATATTTGCTATTTTGGAAAGTGTCACCTATACCAATCTAATCAAAATGAATTTGAAAGAAATTAACATTTTTGGAAGCAAGGATGAAAGTAAGGTAATATTATAATTTACTATAATATATTATAATTTACTAATTTATTATAATTTACCATCAGATAGGAATGTAAACTCAAATTCATGTCTAACTTGCAAAGGGGATGGCTCTTTTAAACTGAGTCTCTGTCAGAATCCCAGAGTCAATGTATAACATTCTTCTAATTTTTATTTCACCACCCTTATAGTTATCATCATTTTCATCTTTAGCAGAGATTAATTAGTCCTTAGAGTAAAATCAAGATTTTTAACCAAGACACAGTGAGTCATAACCAACAGTTGCTCCCAGGGTTTGCAGAATTTTCCTTACAAGGCCCTAAGCTATGTGAGATATTAATTTGTGATACACCTTTAAGAGAAGAATGGTCATTTTAATAAGGCAATAACTCAGATAATTATAGCAACATACATTGATTTGGTTCCTTAAAGTTTGTGAAGATGCTCACATATATTCCTTTATTGATCCTCAAATAGATGCTATGAGGTAGATCCTACAGATGTACTTGTTATGCTTACATATTAAGGAATTGACATGAGGAAGGTTAAAGAAATTGTGATGATGATGACATAACTAGATGTTAAGGGAATGTTATAACACACTATTTGCTGTCACCAAGTCCAGCACTCCAATTTTATTTAACAAATATTTATATTGTGACTACTATGATCTATGATATTTCTCCAAAAATCAACCCTGAAAGAGATGAAATGAACAACCACAAAATTTCATCCTGAAAGCAGTTCCATTGAATAACAGATATTTTTTTAAATTACAGACTTACTTATGGAAACCAAGATGGAGACGTAAGCAGTAAATTGCTGCAACTCTCTCATACTCACCTCCATACAACCATAAAAGTGCCCCCAAAACAAATCCTGGAAAAACAGAAGCAGCAAAAAATAAAGTGAAACAATCTTTTAGCCCAAGAAACTTGGAAGATTAGCAAGAAAGTCCTGTTTCACTAAAACAATCTGCTTCACTTGGATAAAAAGAAAATGCAATCCAGGACAAGAAGTGTCCCAGAAAGCCAGGAGCAAGCCCCACCTCAGAAAACTAGTGGGAACCCCAGTGTGATGGAGCAGGCCAGCACCAAGGCTCCTCATGTGCCTCAACATAAACAGAGGTATGGGCAGACTCTAGTTCCAGGATAGCCCTGGATAAACAGAGTGCCACCAGACCTCTACGTGCTTCAACATAGCCCTAGGTAAGCAGGTAGACACCAACCGGACAGCTTCCTAAGGAAATTGGCTGCTACTCATTCTGGGCCCTTGCCATGTGCTTCAACATATCCCTTGAGAAAAACATATCATCTTGTGGCCAGAGCACCAGGTGCTTCAGTGTAGCCTCACTTTACCTTCAAACCCCTAGAAACACAGAAACATGCCACCAGCCTCAACACATGAGAGACAACACTAGGACCAAAAATTTCCAGACATCTACATTCTGAAGTGCCACCAGCCACATGACACCACATCCTATCAGTCCAGCACTAGACACAAGTGTACCCCATGGGCCTCAGGGCAACATCAGTGTAGCACCAGGTAATATCCAGGACCTGTAGGCCCTGGCCCAAGATAATAACCCCTGAGACAGCATCCCTTCCACCCTGGGAGAAGAGCTCAAAATTTAAAGAAAGTGGAAAGACCTTGGACTACAACCAAGAATCACCTACCTGGTGAAATTAAGGCTAACACTTCATGGAGAAAAAAATCAAATAGAAAGATTTCAAGCCTTCACATGGAGAAGACCAGAACCAAATTATATGTCTGTGTGTGAGTGCATATATGTGTGTGTATGTTTATGTGTGTACATATTTCATATATCATATATCAAATATCTCAATAATGTTTTTATCTTGCTTTCTCAAAATCATCTTATCCCCCTCCCCATCCATGTATATTCCATTAACCTGTACTATTGGTGATACAATTTTTAAGAATTATAAGCATGTAATTATAAACAGTTGTTAAAATGTATTTGTAAATAGATATAAACAATTCAGGTTCATTGAATTTGTTATGTTTTCCTTTCCCTTTTAATTCATTGAGTTTTGAGATATATGATATATATATATGATATTTTATATATATGATACTTATATAATATATGGAATATACACACACACATAACTGTGAATGTGAATGGGATGAACTCTCCCATAAAACTGATGCAGATAGCAGAATTGATCTAATACTAGAGTCCTACAACATGTTGTTCACAAGAAACACACTGGAAGCATAGTGACACACAGAGAGTAAACATAAGGGGATAGAGCAGAATCTATTATGTTTCAGCTGAAGAAAAAGAAAAAAAACTCAGACAACAAAAAAACAAAAATAGACCTAATTGAAAGAGATGACATCTTTCTAAAAGGTTTCATAGACAATGAAATAATATCAAAAATATACCTACATGCATCAAGTAGTATAGCATCCAAATTCTTAAAGAACTTAAATGAGTTTCTGTTATATAACCAACTAAGATATAAAGAATACAAAAAATGTGCAATAGATAATTTTGATAATAAATTAAAAAGCTTTTGTGTGCATGTGCACACACACACTCACACACACACAATGCCATCAAGACTAGAAGGAGATGAGAAAGCTGGGAAACAATTTTTGGAGCCAGTGTCTCTGATGATGGCCTTATTTCTCAAATATATATAGGACTGAGTCAAATTTAAAAGAATGCAAATCACTCCACAATTGGTAAAGGGTCAAAGAAGATGAGCAGGAATTTTTCAGATGAAGAAACCAATGCTATCAATATACATAGGAAGAAGTGTTCTGTATCACTTTTGGTTAGAAAAATGCAAATTAAAACAACTCTGAAGTACCACTTCACACCTATCAGATTAGCCAATAAGAAAAAAAAAAGGAAAATGATAAATGTTGGAGATGATGTGGGAAAATTGGGACACTACTGCACTTTTAGAGGAATTTTGAACTAATTCAACCATTCTGCAGAGCAATTTGTAACTATGCCCCAAAGATAACCAGACTGTGCATACCCTTTGACTCAGCAATAACACAACCAAGATTGTATCCCAAAGAGTCAATAGAAAATTGAAAAATAGAACCTACATGTGCAAAAATATTTATCAGTCCTTTTCATTTTTGCAAAATAGTGGAAATTTAGGGGATGCCCACCAATTGAGAGATCACTGAAAAAGCTGTGGTATATGAATGTAATTGAATACTATTATGCAATAAGAAAGCATGAAATGTCAGATTTCAGAAAATCCTGGAAAGAGTTGTACAAACTTATACAAAGTGAAATGAACAGAACCAGGACAACTTTGTACACATTATAAGCAACATAGTGTGATGATTAACTATGACTAATACAGCTCTTCTCAGCAACACAATGATCTAAGACAAATACAAAGAACTTACAAAGGAAAATGTTATCCACCTCCAGAAAATGCAGGTGGAAATTTTGTTGTTGTTTTTTACTTTATTTATTCATTTTCCATTTTTGGAAGAGAAGAGGGGAAGGAAGGAAGAAGAAAAAATTAGAACTCAAAACATTGTAAAATTGAATGCTAAAAATTGTGTTAACATAATAAGGAAAAATGAAATACTATTTAAAATAAAATTATAGGCTTCAAGTAAGCATTTCCATATTAAAAGAAAAAATACTTAATTAGTGGAAACTTTGTATTTACACAATTTACTTTTAAACACATATGATAACGTTTTTAGTGAAATGCAAAGAATAAATTTAAATAAAGGAAATAATTTAATAACTTCTCCAAATTCCAGGATATAAAAACTTAATCTATAAAGAAATTACGTTCAACATAATTATTGAAATATATACAATAGTTGGGAATCTAGCTACCAAAACCCACAAAGGAACTAAAGGAATAAACTTATAAAGTAATTTTATATTTATTAATCCAGGTCTACATAATTGGGGAAATATCACTTGTTCATGGTAGGCTGAGTCAATATGGTAAAAATAACAATTATCTAAATTATTTAATGTTCTATTATTATTCCTAGCAAATAACCAAAAAAGCCTACAGCATATATAAAGCAAAATAACATATAATAAAAATTATCCAGGAAAGTAAAGACCAAGAATCTAAAGAGGAATGATGGAAAAAAAATAAACCTTTGAAGGAAGGGAGACAAATTATACTACTCCTCTCACTATAAAACAAGAAGTAATCGAAAAAATTCAGTGCTGATTAAAAAAATGGGAGAGTTAGTTCAGTGTAAAAGGTATGTTACACAACAGAGAGAACCAAATGAACAAACCAAATGTTCTATAAATTCATATAACCCAGCTAGGATGAGAACTTACTAGTTGACAAAGGAAAAAGAAAACCTCTGTGAAAATTTCATAATGATCTGGATTAAATTGGGTTTAGACCAACACATATGATGGTACAAACCAAGATTATCTACAAACGAATACTTGATTTAGAAATAAATGGTAATACCATAAACATATTAGAGAAGCAAACTTTAGAATCTATGTACAAAAGATTTAGAAATAAACAATGCAAAGAATTTACAAAATACAGCCGACAATTTTCATTACAAAAAATGTCTCAATTAATTTCATATTTTCTTATGATTTAATAATTTCAATTACATTCATATATTATATTTTTTCAGCTGCTGACCAATCAAGTGTGTGTTTGTCTGTGTGCATGTGTTTATGTGTATGGTTCTTCCAACTCTTACATTTAGTTAGCATTATATATTTTATATTTTTATCAGACTGATTTTTATGTGTATTAGAAAACATTGTAGGACATTATTCACAAGTGTCCCATTGGTGCAATAGACTGTATTTCCTAAAATTAAAAAAAAAATATTTTGACCCCAAATATTTTGCCTAACAGAGCATAATAGACTGTTTTATTGTTTTGTAGGGTGCTTTAAAAATTGTTTTATTTTAAAAGATTTTAGATTTAGATTAAATTGGAATGCTAGTGGGCAGAGCAGCAGAGAGCAAGAAACATGGAAAGAACATCAGTAGGGTCACTATCTGAGTGATCTTGGGAAAGACACTTTTCTGACTCTTTCTTTGCTTGTAAATTTGAAACATAGGTTTGTTTTCATGAAAAGGCTTTTGATACTATAAAGTGCTTTCTATCTATCTATCTATCTATCTATCTATCTATCTATCTATCTATCTATCTATCTATCTATCATCTATCTATCTTTCTTATCTGTCTGTCTTTCTGTCTGTCTATCTATCTACCTACATATTAGCTGTTATTATTCTGTATTAAATAAAAAATGAAGAATTGAAGTGACTCCAAAAAAATTAAAAAAAAAATATGTAAGACTTCTTAGTATATTTCAAACATAAATATGTATTCAGGTAGGGAATTAGTTTAAATCCCCATTCATCTGAATTCTCTTTGTCACTTTATAGAGGAAGAGGTGTTATTTGTTTTCAATTAGAATTGTGAATTCATTAGTAGGGCAAATTCTCAATGAGGAATCTCTCTTACCCAAAGCAAATTAATAATTCTTAACTATTACATTTACTTTTACCTAGGTCACTAAAAATTAAGTTAGTTGCCCAGGGTCCACAGGTGATATCTTAATATAACCAAATAAAGGTGAGACATAAGATATTTCTTTTTAATCCAAGTAATTCTTTGATGGGGGAGGGGGAGGGGTTTATGGGCAGTGCCATGGTTGCTTAAATGAATATGTATAAGCTTGATGGGGTGATCTCCATATAAGGCCATGAGGTGATCACCATATGAGGCCATAAATGTAAAACTGCGATGTGATTGGCTCGGATTCGCTATATATTTTCTTGTGTGAGAGGGCGCTCTCTCTCTCTCCCTCTCCGCCATGTAACTGTTGAAGAATAAACCACCCCGCTTCACTCCTCCGCCTTCTGTCTGGTGTTTTTTCCCCGTGAGGGGCCGGTGACGACCGAAGACCTGGGATGGGTAAGTGAGAGGGCCGTGGGGCTAGTCGTCTAGATCTGTTGTGAGGGCAAACGCCCGCAACAGATTTTGGCGCCCAACGTGGGGCTGACCCTTCGGGACGACTAGCTGGCGGACGGTCTGCTGGACGCAGCTGGTCTGCTCCAGTCGCCAGACAGCCTCGAGGCCACGGTAGCCTCGGGAAGAGGATAGGATGGGAACAGGGCATAGTATCCCTGTATTTAGGCCAGAGGAGAAGGGGGTGATAGCGGCGCAACTTTATAAGCTCTGCGCCCAAAGGGGGGCAAAAATCCCCATTAAGACCTGTAGGGAGTTTATAGATAAGATCTGGGACATATGCCCTTGGGTCAGGCATGTCGGCATACAGGCCGATAGATGGAGAGTTGTGGGACAGCAGATGGCAGCTTTTGAGAATGGCTTCCCTGGTTCGCTGACACCCACTGATTTTTCGGTTTTTAAGATAGTGGATGCGGCATTGAATCCTTCCCCGATTGCCGCTTCCCGGTCCTTGGCCACACAGGTGGGCTCCTCATTAGCCGGGTCAGATTCAGAGTCAGAAAAAGGAAAGAATAAGGAATTGAAGGACCCAGGGGATTTCAGTCAATATCCGTGGGAGGACTTAAGAGCTGTGGTAATGAATCAGGCGGCAGATAGTTCCGCTAGCAGTTCAGAAGGGGAAGATGAAGGTAAAAGGAGTGGGCGCCAAGAGGGCGCCCAGGGATCGAGGGAGAGAAGAAGGACCCGGAAGGGCACTCCCTCACGTAAGGAGAGGAGGGAGAGACGGGAGAACAAAGGGGAAACGGATGCAGGGGGCGTGCTCCCCGCTTCCGCGCCCTTTACCTCCGCCTTGCCACCAAGCACCTCCTGTTTGCCAGGCAATTACTGTCCTGCCCGGTCTTTCGCTGCTAGTTCCACATATGTCGCCCCTCCCTGCCCTCCGCCCCCGCCTCCTCATTATGAGAAAGGGCGAGAGGCGAATATTTGGGAGGGAGAGGGGTTAATAAGGCGGAGCCTCCGTGTGGCGGCGGAGGCGGGCGCGGAGGTGGACTTCGCCTCTTGGGATGTCTATCCCATTTTGACTGATCCCCTTACGGGTCAGCGTACTCATTCTCCCATCCCATATAAGACACTGAAAGAGTTCAAAGAGGTGGTGACTAAGTATGGCCCTTCTTCACCCTATGTTAGGAGGCTACTTATGAACCTAGTGACCGCTCACCCCTGGACCCCGGGGGATTTTGACGAGCTAGCTATGTCCTGTCTAGACCCTGCTATGCATCTTGCCTTCCAGGCACAAGTGAAGAGGGAGGCCAGGCATTTGGCCCGACTTAGACCTGGCAGGGCCCCTCAAGACACTGAGCACTTAATTTGTGGCACTGGCCATTTTTCCAACCCAGCCGTGCAGGCAGCTTATGGGCAGTTAGAATTAGATGATGTCAAGGCCGCACACATAGCGGCCTGGGAGAAGGTTTCTGCCAAGGGTATGACAGGGGGCCCTAAATTAGTTGGCCTGAAACAAAGACCTGATCAGACCCCCCTTTCTTTTGTTAACCAAGTTCAGGAGACGGTCCATAGGACCCTAGGCAGCGGCCCTGGAATGGACATACTCATTAAGCAGTTGGTTAAGGAAGGCCTGCGCTCCAGGGAGGCAGCTGCGGTGGCATCCCTGCCATCGGAGGCCCCCTTGGAGGACGTCATAGATAAGTTAATGGACCTGTCCCCGGAAAATCCTATTGCACAGTTGGTTTGCACTGCCCAGGATAGGGACCGCCAGCTTGTACAGGCGCTGGAAAAATTGACAGTCTCGAATACAGAGAGGGAACAGAGCCTCTTGGCGGCTATACAACAACTCAGTTCGTCAGCCCAGAAAGGTCCCGGCAGGCAGGCTTGTTTTCAATGTGGTCAATACGGCCATTATAAGGCCCAGTGCAAAGCCACCTCCAGGGGAACACCTCCTAAGTGTTTTAACTGTGGACGCCTTGGCCACATAGCGCGGTTTTGTCGCGCCAAGAATAAACAGGGCAGCGAACAAGCCCCTTTGGAGACCGGGGTCTCCCCCGGATCTCAACCGCAGGGAAACGGCGGGTGGAGGGGCCCAGCCGCAGGGCCCCTCCCCCATCCTCGTTAAGCGGCAATTATCCTCAGTTTGTAAGAGTCAGGGCCTCTCCTGGAAAACAACCCTCCATCTTTACACTTCCCCCTGGAGAGGCGATAACAGTCCCTGCCCAGTTGCCTTTCCACCCAGCTGTAGTGACCGGCCTAGAAGGCTCTCCTGACTTTGAGGTCCCCACCCAAGTAGCAGAGGATATGGAGGCAATGTTGACCCTGTTTAATCCACACTGCACCCCCGTCTCCATACGGGCTGATCAGATCATTGCTAAGGCGTTTCCCTTCGGCCCCTCATCCCAGCATCCTTGCCAATTGAATTGGGCTCGTTCCATCACTTTGAACCGTCCCACTTTGATTATTCATGTTGAGAATTATCCGATCTTAGGGATCATTGATACGGGGGCTGATTGTTCAGTCATTAATTTGGATCAGTGGAGGAAAGAATGGCCCTTGATGGTTGCATCCACGCCGGTCCAGGGAGTGGGGGGGAACAAGAAAGCTCAGAGATCGGCTCGTGCCCTCTCGTGGTCGGTGGATGATAATGCAGGCAGGTTCACTCCTTTGTGTCTCCCCGAGCTGCCTTATGCTCTGTGGGGGCGGGATGTCCTTGCGCAAATGCAACTCTCCTTAGTAACCCCGGACTGCTTACCGGGAAATGGGTAGGGACCACTCTCGATTTGAGCTTCGCCCCGAAATTGACCTGGACAAATAACCGCCCGGTCTGGGTTGAGCAGTGGCCCCTTAAAGCCGAGAAGCTCACTGCTTTACAAAAAATTGTTGGCTCCCTTTTGCAGGATGATAGGATTGAACCCTCCTTTAGCCCATATAATTCCCCAGTTTTTGTCATTAAGAAGAAATCAGGAAAATGGAGGATGCTCGTAGACCTCAGAGCTATAAATGCCTGTTTGCTCCCGATGGGCTCATTACAGCCTGGCTTACCTATGCCCGTAGCTATCCCCCAAAATTGGCATATCGCAGTCATTGATATCCAGGACTGCTTTTACAGCGTTCCCCTGCACCCTGGGGACAGGGAGAAGTTTGCCTTTTCTGTACCCTCTATAAATTTCCAGGCTCCCTCTAAGAGGTTTCAGTTTAAGGTTCTGCCCCAAGGAATGGCTAATAGCCCTACCCTCTGCCAGTTCTATGTCGCCCAGATTTTGGAGCCAATTAGGGATCAATACAAAGAGTTCATAATTATCCATTACATGGATGATATTCTTGTTGCTGGCCCCACAGCTGGAGAGGTACAGGAATGCCTTTCCTTCATGATGCAGGCATTGGCTCAACAGAATTTTGTTATAGCTCCCGAGAAGGTACAGAGGCACCCCCCCTATGAGTATTTGGGACACAGGATTACCGCTAGTACTGTTCAAAGGACCTTGCCTCCTATCAAATTGAGTGCTTATAAGACCTTGAATGACTTCCAGAGGCTGGTTGGCGCCTTCCAATGGATTAGAGCCACAGCCCCCTTGCCTGCCAGTGTGATGCAACCTTTGTATGAGCTGCTCCGAGGAGACTCGTCGCTGAGTTCCCCTAGGAGTTGGACTCCAGAGGCGGTTCAGGCAGTCGAGGAGGTTCTGAAGAGGGCCCAGACCACCTTGACTCGTTACATTCCCGGCTCTCCAGTTTATTTCCAAGTACTGAGTGACAGCGGCCCACAGTGGGGCTGCCTGTTCCAAAAGCAGGGATGTCTAGAGTGGTTATACCCAAAGGTGAGCAAGGCGTCCCTGGTGGATAAATGGGAGGCTTATTGCCTTTTTGCCCTTCAGGCTTTACATCGTTGTCGTTGCCTGTTTGGGTGCGACTTTGCCTTGAATTGCTCCATTTCCCCGGAGCTTGCCATGACTTTAGCCCAGGAATCCCTGTCCTGGGCGACCCTTCTGACTTCGGTGAGGACTTGTAAGGTCTCTCGCCCTGCTTTGCTCCGTATGTTTGCCTCTTTGGAGCTGAGACCCCCTATACCGGTGGTGTCTGGCGTGCCCGTGCAGGGCCCTAATGTTTTTACTGATGCAACAAAGGACCGCCGCGCAGTAATTCATGATCCGAGTGTTCCCCACACCTGGCTTTTCAATACTCCATATACATCCACCCAAAAGAATGAGCTGTTTGCTGTGCAACAAGCCCTTCGGCTATATGCTGATGTTCCTTTTAATTTGATTACAGACAGCCAATATTGCGCCCTCATGCTGCCCCGCCTCCCTTCCGCGTATATTTCTCCGTGCACTGCAGTCTTGAGGCTCCTTCAAGAGGTTCAGGAGCTTCTTCATCTTAGGCGCCACCCTCTTTATGTGCTGCATGTTCGGTCGCACATTACTGCTGTGGGTCCCATTTACTCTGGGAACGCACAAGCGGACCAGGCCCTCCATGCAGTTAGCCTTTCCCCACCCTCTCTCCCCCCGAAAGATTCCCCTGCACAGTTGGCACATGCTAAGTTCCATATCTCAGCTCGGTCTCTTAGGGCTCTTTATGGTGTGCCGAAGAGCGAGGCCAGACTTATTGTCCGGTCATGTATTGTGTGTGCCCCCTTCCGCCCTCGCATTAAGGAGGACGCATTTAACCCCCGAGGTACTGCCCCCAATGAGCTTTGGCAAATGGATGTTACACATCTTGGCTCTAAGTTTATCCATGTTTGTGTTGATACCTTCTCATCTTTTGTCTTTGCTTCCCTGCAGCCTCGTGAGTCAACCAGAGCTGTTATTGCCCATCTCTATGAAATGATTTCTATCCTAGGAGTGCCATTAGCCTTAAAGACTGATAATGGCCCGGCATATACTTCCAAGGCCTTTGCCTTGTTCTGTACTGAATTTTCTATTCAACATGCTACAGGCCTCCCCTACAACCCTACCGGGCAAGCCCTTGTTGAACGGGCAAACCGTACACTTAAGACCGCCCTGTTTAAACAGAAAGGGGGAATATGCAGGTCGGTCACTCGTCAAGAGTTGGCCCAGGTTGTCTTTACCTTAAATTTCCTGCAAGTTAGAGATGACGGCACCACTGCCGCCATGAGGTTCTGGAGCAACTCCGGTGAGAACACCACCTCTTCTCCATTGACCCTCCCCGCACCTAACCGGGCACTGCCCGGTTCCAGGGTAATGTGGCAGGATAAGGAGGGCCAATGGCACGGCCCTGTAAAAGTGGTTGGAAGAAGGCCCGGCCACCTTTCCTTTTTTCCAAATAATGACCCAACAGCGGTACAGCAATGGGTGCCCCTTCACAAAGTTAGGGATCTTGATTAAGGCACCACCCCCGACAGGTTGGGGGGTGAGGAGAATTCTTGTTCTTCTTATCTTTCAGATTGTCGACTCACCCTCCTCATCTTGGGTCTCCTTGCTGAGAATGCCGTGACGGAATTACACTGGGGACTGCTTTCCACCTTCCCGAGACCCATGCCTGTGACTTCTTCGGCACAAGTTTTTCCTCATTTATTTACAGTTAACAACACCCTTAAGCTCCCTGTTCTGCACCTCAACAACGACACTAGGCCGGTGGAAAGTAACAGGACAATATTACTTAATGGGACGTTATGTTTTCAAATCACACCCACAGTCGATCCGGAACTGTCACCATGTGTCGGGCTGTTTCCTCAAGAGGCTGTGTGGTCTGACCGCCTCAACTTTACAAGCAAGAAGATAAGACAATTAAGACTGGCTATTGCATCGGTGAATTCCACCTCTGTCGATCCTGCCGTTCTTTCCGGACTGTCTAAGTGGCTGCATGATGTTACAACCTGGTTCTCACAGTGGGGAGGCTTAACCTCCTCCACCGTGGTGTTTGTTCTTGTAATTATTTTGCTTTTGTATTGTGTTTGCAAGCTACGGTGCCGTCAGGATGGCTACATGCTTCTGACCCAACAGGCCCTTTTTACCCTCCAAGAGGGGGGAGATCCTCAGGTATGGTTCCAGGCCATGGAGGACGTGTGACACCTGGGGTAAGACGGGGGTGACTCCATGACGGGCAACTCCTCCCTCCTCAGCCGCCTAAGACAGGACCCAGGGTGTCGGTGTCCTAGGACGGGTAAGGTTTGAGTGAATCGGAGGTGACCTAAGCCAGAGGCCCCCGCACCGCACGTCAGAGTCCTTGGGACAGGACCCCTGAGTGGTAATGGGATTTTTCTGTGGTCTTTTGGGCAAGAAGCGTGGTCACCTGTGTCGCCTGTAGCGGGAAGCTTAGCAGCCTGCACTGCCAATTCTTTTGGCATATAGGATTTTCGTTTGCTTTAAAGAAAAAGGGGGAGTTGATGGGGGAGGGGGAGGGGTTTATGGGCAGTGCCATGGTTGCTTAAATGAATATGTATAAGCTTGATGGGGTGATCTCCATATAAGGCCAGTTGGTGATCACCATATGAGGCCATAAATGTAAAACTGCGATGTGATTGGCTCGGATTCGCTATATATTTTCTTGTGTGAGAGGGCGCTCTCTCTCTCTCCCTCTCCGCCATGTAACTGTTGAAGAATAAACCACCCCGCTTCACTCCTCCGCCTTCTGTCTGGTGTTTTTTCCCCGTGAGGGGCCGGTGACGACCGAAGACCTGGGATGGGTAAGTGAGAGGGCCGTGGGGCTAGTCGTCTAGATCTGTTGTGAGGGCAAACGCCCGCAACAATTCTTAGAACTTATTTAGACCAAATATAATATTTTTAACTAAATATTTATGTCAAACACCCTAAAAGAGGTTACAGTAATGGTTTAATTGGTACTAATTCACATATGTTGTTACTTTGAATGATTCAGGTTGAATAGAATTTATAAGTTGTAAAGCATTAAAGAAATTCGTTTAAGAACTTTGACAAATGTATTTTTGATGACCTTTTAAAACTCTTAAAATGAATCTTGCTCATTTAAGTGACTGGAAGGATAGCAAGTTGCCAGTTGACTCCTCTGAAGCCACTTAACAAAATTGATGTTGACAATTGTTAAAATTGTTACAACTTAATGTCGACCAAATTCTTTGGACTCTCTTTTGCTTTCTTCATTCTAAGTCTTGCTTTTTAATGTGCTTTCTCAAGCATGTTAAAGTAACTGCTGAAAACATTAGCATTTCTCTTAACAATATCATCTGTTTTTTGAACTACTAGAAGTTAATAAGCATGTTTTCTCCATATTTCTTTAGAAAGACTGACAAATAAAACTACTTGATATTTGCATTTCACACATACATTTTCAAAATGTTTTACAATCCATAAGATATATTCTAGATATTCTGATCAGCAGACTAGCCTAAATGTACAATAGTATGGAGTGCCTTTTTAAATCCAGTAAGAGCTAATGTTTGAGTGCATTTGCCCTTGGTGCATTAGGCTGAGAAGTTGCTGACATATTTTCATCCTGTCAGCACACAAAGATAAACTTTACTGAGACTATTTAGAGGACTTCCAATCTCATTGAATGAGTTAAGCAATATATAGATGGATAGATAGATAGATAGATAAATAGATAGATAGATAGATAGATAGATAGATAGATAGATAGATAGATAGATAGATAGATGATAGATGATAATATTCAGTGCTTAAATGATTTGCCAGGAAAAGAAATAAAGTAGCTTAAATTATTATTATATAGATGATTGTGATTTCAATGCCAATTGATTTAAATAAACTTTAACCATTAAAGTATTAATTTACTGACAATATATACAAGAGCAAAAAAAACCCACTATGTGGGTAATGAATCAACTAGGATATTGATTGAACCTTGAATGCTTATATAGGAAACAATTTGTCCTCAAAATCCATCATGCTAGTATTTCCCACATGTATATTTGGAACCTTTTTTTCAGACAAATTCTCATGGCTATCTCTAAAATGTCAAGTATAGTAAGATGTCTGCTCTGCCTTATTTCTAACACTATCTTAGGTCCATTTCAACAAACACTATGGAGGAAAGATCTCACCTCTAGCACTCTGTGCAAACATGAGATGAGTTTTTTCAAAGTCATCATTTTTTGAAAATAGACTTTTATAGAACTGATGAACTCTGAATGCATATTAAAGCATACTTTTCACTTTATTTTTTTATGTTTCTTTTCCTTTTGATCTGTTTTTTTTCTTTCACAACTGTGACTAATATGGAAATATATTCTACATGACAGGACATTATAACCTATATGAAATTGCCTACCTTTTTAGGAATAGAGGAGGCAAAGGAGGAAGGAAGAAAAATTGGAATGCAAAATCTTGTTTTAAAAAATGAATGCGAAACATTTTCTTGACATGTAATTGGGAAAATAAAATAATATTTAAAAGTTTAAAAAAATAAAAAAGACTTTCCTTTCAGTCTTTTTCTACACTGTCTAGATTGCCTTCCTGAATCCCCCCTTCTCGTCCCCACATAGAAAGCCATTCCTTATAAGATTATTTTTGCTCTAAAAAGAAAATAGAGGGAAAAAGTAATACTGACAAAACATCAACATATCAAAAAAAAAAGTCTGATGTTACATACCAAGTTTAACATGTGTGGATATCAATTTATGTGTCCAAAAAGTGCAGATATTTTCTTGTATCTCTTCTTTGAGGTGAAGCTTGTTATTTTTTTTACAATGTTACAGCATTCATTTTTAATTAATTTGTGGTTAGTGTTCTTTCATTTGTTTTTTTACTATCCAACGACTCCAGAAGAAATGCCAGGAGCAGAACAGAATTCTGTACACAACATTTGTACAAAGACCAAGGTCTTTGATACTGTCAGCCAGGAGGACCTGTGAAAAAGCATTTCAAAATTTGGTTGCCTAGAGAAGCTCATCAGCATTATACTTCTATTTCATGACAGAATACTTGCCTGAATTCTGGATGATGGATAATGCTTTTGTGCTTTCCCACTCACCAGTGTAGTGAAACAAAGTTCTATGTTTATTCCCATATTTTTAGCATGATATTTTCAGCTATATTGTCAAATGCTTTCAATGAGGATCAAGGTCAGCTACCACACTGATGGTAAATTCTTCTATTTGAAAAGGTTATAAATTAAGACCAAAGTGGAGGAAGTATTGGTGCATGACTTTCTGTTTGCAGATTATTGTGCACTCAATGCAACCTCTGAAGCTGAGATGCAACAAAGTATGTATTAATTCTCTGCTGTTTGTGCTAAGTTTTCCCTAACAATTAACTCCAAGAAAACACAGGCTATCCATCAGTCACCACCACACCATACATACATGGAACCATATGTTACAGCAAAATGCGAAGTTTTGAATGCTCTGGATAAGTTCACTTACCTTGGCAATGTACTTTTCAGGGGTGTACACATTGATAATAAGATTGACATTCACATTGCCAGAGCTAGCTCAGTATTTTGGAGATTCCAAAGGAAAGTGTGGGAGATAAGAGATATGGGACTAATTACCAAATTGGACATCTACAGAGCTGTTGTGCTTACCTCATTGTTTTATGCCTGTGAAACCTGGACAGTCTACCAACACCATGACAGGATACTTAATTGCTTGCTGTATCAACAATGCAGTATTCACAATGCTTACGGTGACTATAAATATGCTGATGTGGTTATTAATCACAAAATGTAACAGGCACTCTACATGTAGACATAGCTAGAACATTTATTCAAATACCAGAAAATTGAGTCCCCAAACAAGAATGTCAAAGCCATCACAGCAGCCACTAAGTTGGCACATATACTTAATGCAGTAAACACCCATATTCTCAAGCCTTCAAAACAGAACAGGCTACCTCAGGCAAAGATCATCCTCTCCTCATGGTAACTGTTCAGCATTCATGCAGCTCACTTCCAGCAGCTCAAACCCCCCACAGTCCCCATCCCCAAAAGTCATCAGCAGGAGTCCTTAGCAGAAGTTATGTCTGGCTCAAAAAAAATGAGTTCTTTCTGCTACTGCTGCCACTTCCGGTCACCACACTGGCTCCAGCCTAGCTTTGGCTCCTTCCTGCCCCACCCCTTTCTGCTATATCAGAAAATTCAAAGGGCATGTAAGATCTTCAAATCCTATTACCATGCACTTGCACTTTAATTGTCTTAAGAAGATTCTGAAAATCACCTGGCAGGATGAGATACAAGATACCAAGATCTTTTCTTCAAGTAAAGTGCCAAGAATTCAAATGCTGCTTCAGAGAGTGCAACTCATATGGACTGACCATGGTGTTTGAATGAAAAATGTACACTTGCCAAAGGAATATTTAATGCAGAACTAACACAGGGCAATTGTTAACTTTGTGGTCAGAAGAAGTGATACAAGGACACTATAAAGGTCTCTCTTAAGAATTTCTGAATTGATTGTGAGACATGGGAGACAATGGCACAGGATCACTCAGCATGGTGTGCCCACATCAGAAATGTTGTGCTCGATGAGAAAAGCAGAATTGAAATAGTTCCAAAGAAATGCAAGATGTGGAAATTTAGACAATCCACCTTAATTGTTCACATGGAGTATTTGTGCCCCATCTTTTATAGAGCATTCCAAGTTCCTATTGGTCTAATCAGTCACAGTCGGACACACTGAAACTTGACTCTGGCATAGTGATGTAATTTTAAGTACTCTTTGAGAATAGAAAACAGCCAACAACAGAGATAGTGGATATTTTTTCCTTAACTCTGCTTGCTTCACTTTAAACCAAGTCATAGAAGATTTTTTTTTCATTCTCCTTTGTATTTATTATGCTAGTCATTTCTTATAGTACAGCAATAATTAATTTGGTCAATCAATAAGCATTTAGTAAGTGCCTACTAAATACCAAGAACTGTGTTATGTGCCATGAATAAAAAGACAAGAAACAAATAGTTACTGCTCTTGTGAAGATCAATGGAGCAGTCTACTGTTGAAGAACAACACTTGTTTCCAGTTTTCACTGACATTAAAATTACTAATATCTATATTTTGGTGTATATGGAGATCTCATTAAGTTGATGACTTCCTTGAAGTATATGCCTAATAGTTAAACCACTGGATGAAAGAGTATTGGTATTTGAGTGATTTTATACACATTAATACAGCCTATTTTCTAGAATATGCTTATTAATTCACATCTTCACGAATAATATATTAGCTATTTGGATATATTTATTTTAAGGAAAGGAGTATATTTGGGGCATGAGTAAATGGGTAGTTATTGGTATGCAAAAAAAAGAAAGAAAAAATCAAGAAAGAAAAGAGACTCAGTGAAGCATCAATATTGTTCAGAGCATAAATGAGGGGGCAGTGATTGTTTAGCACAAATCATTGATGCAGTATTAAACAAATTTTGATAAAAATGAAAAAAAATGTAGGGCCTCTAGATCTCTTCAGTATCTTTCAATTCATTGTCATTATAACAGCTAAGTAATGATGATTTTTCTTCTCCCAATTCACCTGGATTTGTTGAAAGAATTGTGTAGTATATTGGCAACAAATTGAAATAAGCAAAAAGAGAGTTATCAATCTGTGGCTGCCTAAATTTTCATGAAATTATTTGGCTTCCTTAATTAACTTTAAGTTTATGATCATATGGATTTTTCTAATTCATCTGAGGAAACTTGTCTTGTGGGAATAATAATAGAATAAACGAGACAATACAATTTTCAGAACAATTAGTACTTTGGTAATTCATGACTTTGAAGAATTATCACTTTGTTTTTATGTTATTAGCACAAAGTGTTATCGGTATGACTATAACTGCCTTAGCCTGAAGTAACATTCTTCTGATATTATTCAGAGAAATATATAACAAGTCAGCCTTGAATCTTACATCTGCTATGTCAGATTGGGGTGTGGGATGTGAAAGATGTATAGTCAATGTTGTGCTAATAATTTTATCAATTGACTAAAAAAAAGCCAGACACATTTTAAAGTTTAACTTTCATCATTACCTTCTTATCATCAGTTTCTTAAGTCTAGTCAACCAACAATCAAAATAAATAAATTAAACCCAGATGTATAGTTTGCCAATTACAGAAGTAAACATACTCACATTGACAATTTTAAAATCAACCTTCTTGTGTTAGTATGAGTTAAGTTGTATAAATCCTAATATGCAGACAACTGATATGGTCATTACTTGATCTGTAAAACACTTTACCCTCTAACTAAAGGAAACATAACCAATAGTTCAACATTATTGGCATATGGGGTCAACCACATGAGTTTGTCACATAGGTGTCTTCAAGTCATTCTTTCCTTAAATGCTCAGCTTTTATAAAATCTTGTGTATATAATCTTCTGTAGGTATTTGCAGAAATATGTTTAGACAAGAAAAGACCCTTGTCTAAATGGAGTTAGTCTAGTGGGGCTAGAAGGGTATACTATGATGCTTATGAATGTAATTATTCTTCACCATATAAGTACATACAATGGGTATATGTTACTCTTCATTCCCCCATAATTCCTGAAACAAAGAAGTGATTATTCATTGGCAGAAGCTCACACCAAATTATTTCCCCCCATGGAATCATGTTCCTACTTCAACCAAATGGAATGGTATCAGGAATATGTATTCTAATTGAAGATATGAATTACTTACATTTGAAGGTTTGCAGTATTAATTTAGGTTACATTGATATTTTATTTTGTAAATTGTTAACATCGGTAATCTTACAATACTAAGTCATGTTGTCTGGATTGCTTACACTAGTGCATCTACACCAATGAGCCACTCCAGTGATTTTTAATTTACTCATTTCTCTATTTTTGTCTAACTCTTAACTCAATAGCTATTTGATTTATAATTCTGATGCCACTAGTGAACTAGCCAAGTTGATTCTATGAGCCATGGAACCATAATCTATAGATGTACATTTGTATTCAAATGCAGTACTTAGTTGTTCCCATAGCCATAATGGTTGCAAAGAAAGATAACTCATTTCCAAGTATAGGACTAAACATTCCTTAAGATTATGATTTTTAACAAATGTCAGGGGAATATCCCACTGAATGTCATATTGAATGGATTTTGTCATGCAGTGGTTCTTCAGGATTATATAAAAAAGGAAGCAAAACATCTGTGGTGGAAGTTGAGTCAGTGACTTCACAACATGAGTTGACAGAAACTGCGCCATATTCCCAGATAGCTAAAGATACAACAGCTAAGTTGGGTAAATTGCAATCTATTACCTTGCTGATGACCTAAAGCCAATTAATGAGTTTCAAGTCTACACAGTGAAAGCAAGAAAAACCAAACTGCTTGTTGGTTCCTCATTGAAGCGTATATCGTCCTTTTCAAAGAAACCAAAGAAAAATAAAAGAACACTGGAATTAAAGCCCTTCATGTAGGAAACAAAGTATTTTTCTGATTTTTAATTTTTTTGTTTGAAAGTAACAAATACCAAATAAAATATTTCCATATACAAAGTAGAACAAGAAAGGAATTGCAAAAGAATTCTGCTTTTCTATTATATACAACTTCATTTTCTTTTTAAATATGTAATACATTCAATATGCTACTTTCAAAATTATGAAGTATATCTATGTTTCTTACTGCCCTTCCTTTATTCTATTTTGAATATTTAATAAATATCCTTCAATAACATTCCTCCCTTGCTTTTTTCTTTCATTCCTTCATTCTTCCTTTTTTTCTTCCTGCTTTCTTTCTTTTTTTTTCTTCATCCCCACTAAGTTCTGCTTCTCCTCTTATCTGCTCTTTTCTTATGGGAGGAAGGTATGCAATCTTAATTATTTTTTATATAAATTATAATTAACTATATAAAATATATTATAAGCATATGTAGAAAAGATTAAATAAAAAAAGAAATTCTAATATTGGCCATCATCAAGAATCTATGACTCACTCTGTATGTTAAATCTGTTAGTTGTCAGAAGATAGGCATAATCCTTCTTCAGTGGTCTTCTGCTATCATGGTTTGTTATTATATTACACATAATTCATGCCTTTCAAAACTGTATTTCTTTTTAATATTACTGTCATCTGAATTTTGTGTTAGACTCTGCTTACTTTGAACCAGTTCACATAATTCATCTTAGGTTTCTTTGCACAATAACTTCCATTATTTTTATCACCCCATAATGTTTAATTTTTGGCATATAACCACACACTTTTCAGCAATTTCCCAATTGATTTCCACATGTAATTTCTTCCATTAATTTCCAATCCTTTTTAATAAGAAAATATATTATATAAATGTTTTGTTTTTTTCCCAAGATGTCTTCTTCTCTCCCTTTTGAAAATCTCATGATGCATCTCATGAAATGCATGATTATAATGTTAGGGGCAAGACATCTTATAAACTGATGGACTTGAGAAGGGTTCATGTAAGGCCAGACTATAGTAAACATGCATTCTTCATTCAAGGAGCAAAGGATTCCTAAAGATGAGCCAAATTAAGTGGCTATTACAATAGTACAGTCAATAAAAGTTGAGTGACTGAACTATACTTGATTTGAGGAGACAATGGCAAAGTGAGGTAATTCTGCCCTTGAAACATTACTTTAGCTAGAGAGATCTGTAAGAAACTTTAAATAATATTGAATTGGGTATTGATAACATGACTGATTAGACTGACACTTCAATTTGTGTGGAATTTCACTAACTCATAAAATTAAAGGACATAACTATATTATTATTCATATCTTGATTCTTATCTTTTTAAAATTATAGTCAGGTAGGTGGAGTCAATCTGTCAGAGTAAAAGCAAGGACTCTCCTGAGCTCTACTTCAAACCCCTTAAAATATCTTTAAATAATCACCATAAACAAGTTCTACAGCAGCAGAATCCACAAAAAGATAGAGCAAAACAATTTTCCAGCCCAAAAGTACTTACAAGTTTGACAGGAAAGATCTGCTGAACAGGGTGAGAGAGGAGAACAGTCCAAGACAGTCCCAACTATCACCAAATAGGCCCCATCAAACTCAGAGCAGACATTGGGGTGACTGAATCAATGGTAGCAGTGGTGGTTTCCACACCTCTCAGCCCACAAACATCAAAGACAACCTAGAAGATCAGTAGGAAAGGTCCATCTCACCTGATTGAGAGTGAAGCCCAGCATAGGTCATGCCAGAAAAACCCCAGCCCCAACAAACCAGGAGTAGTCCTTGGGAGTCACTGAATCACCATCAATAGCAGTTTCTGAAACTCAGTCCACAGATAATAAGGGAGTCAAACAACTGGTCAGAAGGAAATTAAAGGGATATATTTATTAGCATTAAAGAAGGACTCTGTTGCTTTGCCCAAACTCAGACTGGGTGGCAGTCCTGGGTGGCAGTCCCACAGTGAGTAAAAGAACTAGCACACAAAAGTTTGTGGGCCACAGTGGAGCAGGAACACTTGTTACAGGTCCAGGGCAGAAACGAGTACTTGTGGTCACTCACAGACCAGACTCAAGGCCAGAAGAAGAAACACCTCTCCTTAAATTATACCACCCTGGAAAAACTGAAAATGTAGAGTTATCTAGAATAATCTTTAAAAACATCTGCACAAAACCCGGGGAGGTTGGGGCAGGGTGCCCTCCAACCTGGAAGCAGAGCCCTACTTTAAGACAGAGTCAAGCAATATACTGAGAATGTGAGGAAACAATTGAAAAAAATGACCACAGAAAGTTACTATGGTGATGAGGAATATCAAAACACACATTCAGAAGAAGACAACAAAGCCAAGTCTCCTATATCTGTAATGGTAAAGGAAATTTGAAGATCTTCCCTGTCCCTTAATAGGCCAATTGTAATCATATGGGGCCTGTGGTGGGAAGAGCTTGTTGAAAGATGAAGCAGAACCCACAGGAATCTTGGAGTCAGAGAAGCTAGACGGTGGGAGAGAGAGGATCACCCAAGGAAACATATACACTTGTGAGTATTTTTCCCTTCTGTGACAGTTAGGCTTGTAAGTGTTTGTTTGTGGGAAGCCTAAAGGATGATGTGGCTTCCTGCTTTTCTATGGTGTATTAACTTCTTTACTACTATAATGTATTTGACTTTCCGCTGTTGGAATTTGGTTTTCTGGTGCATGAATAAATGTTTTGCTTCTGTCTTCTATACGGAGAATCTGTCATATTTCTGATTGAGAACTATGCTGGCATATTTGCAGTCACCATTGGTGCTGAGAATATTACCTCAGTGCTACAACATCCAAAACCTCCAAGAAAAAAAAAAATTAATTGCTCTTGGGCCATGGAAGAGCTCAAAAAGATTTTTTAAAAGTCAGATAAGAGAAGCAGAGAAAAATAGGTAAAAGAAATGAGTGATGCAAGAAATTATGAAAAATGAATCAATACCTTGGTAAAGAAGATACAAAAATATAATGAAAAAAATAACACCTTAAAAATCAGACTAGGTCAAAGGGTAAAAGAGGACCAAAAAATCAATGAGGAGAAGAATGCTTTAAAAAGCAGAATTGGTTAGATGTAAAAAGAGGTGCAAATATTCAATAAAGAAAATAACTCCTTAAAAAGTAGAATTAGCCACATGCAAAAGGAGGTACAAAAGCTCAATGGAGAAAAAAATTCCTTAAAAATTAGATTTGTACAACTGGAAGCTAATAACTTTGTGTCAAATCAAGAAACAATAAAAGAAAAACAAAAGAATAAAAACAAATAGAAGACAATGTGGAATTTCTCACTAAAAAATAACTGACCTAGAAAAAATAATTTTAAAATTATTGTACTATATGAAAGTGACAATGAGAGAGAGAGAGAGAGAGAGAGAGAGAGAGAGAGAGAGAGAGAGA
>NW_027187314.1:5388092-5457267 GCF_028583685.1 Petaurus breviceps papuanus
AGAGAGAGAGAGAGAGAGAGAGAGAGAGAGAGAGAGAGATTTATAATCATCAGAATTGGTTCAAAAAGGAAATACCATATATACTCAACCACATATTGAAATCTTTCTTAACCTGCAGGAAAGTAGGAATGACAGGGAACAAGACAAGTGTGGGGTCAGTGATAGAAGGGAGTGAATGTTGGTAAACAGGGTAGTCATAAACAAAACACATTTAAGGAGGAAGAGGGTAAAAATGGAAAGAGAAAGAACAAATAGGGGGAAATAGGATGGAGGAAAATACAATAAGCAGTAATAATTGGGAGAAAAAAATGAAACAAGTTTCTTTAAGGAAAGCCTCATTTCTTAAACATATAGGGAATGGAGTCAAATTTACAAAAGTAAAAGACATTCCCCAACTGATAAATATCAAACTACGTGAACAGTTTTCAGACAAAGTAAGCAAAGCTGTCTAAACCCACATTTAAATAAATGGTCTAACTCACAATTAATGGTAGAAATGCAAATTAAACCAATCCTCGGATATTATCTCATACCTGTTAGATTGGCTAATATGACAGAAAAGGAAAATGATGACTGTGTTTTTTTATGTAATCTATTACATTCATCCATCACTCTATTGCATGAACCCTGATCTTAATGGGGAAGTGTGTACCTTATCCCCATCAAAAATAAAGCTCACTGATGGTTTTAATTGTTATTCTTTTCGCAGAATTTATATATATTTTTTCTTTTCAACATTAATTTCCACAATATTTTGGATTCCAAATTTTCTCCCCATCTCTCCATTACTCCCCACCCAAGATGGCAAGCATTGTGAATATCCCTTGCCCTAGTCTGCCCTCTCTTATATCCCCAACCATCCTTCCCCTTACCCCTTTCCCCTTACTTTCTTGTAGGACAAGATGAATCTCTATACCCCATTGCCTATATATCTTATTTACTGGTTGCATGTATAAACAATTTTTTTAAACATTTGTTTTAAAAACTTTGAGTTCCAGATTCTCTCCCTCCTTGCCTCCTCACTAACCCCAAATGGGAAGGCACGTAATTCAATATAGCTTATACATGTGTGCTTATGCAAAACATTTCCATAGTAGTCATGTAATGAAAAAATAATTATATTTCCCTCCATCTTATCCTGTCCCCATTTATTCTATTTTCTCCTTTGATGCTGTCCCTTTTCAAAAGCATTTGATTCTGTCCACCCTCTCCCCCAATCTGCCCTCTCTTCTATCATCTCCCCATGTTATCCTCTTCCCTTCTACTTTCCTGTAGGGTATGATAGCCATTTGAGTGCATGTTATTCCCTCCATAAGTTAAGTAAAATGAGAGTAAGGTTGACTTATTCTCTTTTACCTCCCTGCTCTTCCCCTCCATTGTAGCAGCTTTATCTTGCCTCTTTTATGTGAGGTAATTTACTCTATTATCTCTCGCTTTCTCCTTCTCCCAATATATTCCTCTCTCACCTCCTAATGTTATTTTTATATATTCCTTCATACACAACTCACCATGTGCCCTCTGTCCAGGTTTACATGTACACACACATACATCACATATAATTGTATATATGTGGGAAATCAAATGGCAATATAGATATAGATGTATTGATAGATTGATAAACACACACACAAATATATATATATATATATATATATATACATATATATGTATATGTATATTTCCATCAACTATTCTAATACTGAGAAAAGTTTCATGAGTTACAAATATAATCCTCCCATGTAGGAATGGAAACAGTTCAACTTTAATAAGTTCTTTATGATTTCCCTTTCCTGTTTTTCTTTTCATGCTTTTCTTGATTCTTGTATTTGAAAGTCAGATTTTCTTCTCAGTTCTGCTCTTTTCATCAAGAATGCCTGAAAGACCTCTATTTCATTAAACATCCATATTTTCCCCTGAAGATTCATAGTCAGTTTTGCTGGATAGGTGATGCTTAGTGTTAATCCTAACTCCTTTGACCTCCAGAATATCATATTCCAAGGCCTTTGATGCCTTAATGTAGAAGCTGCTAGATCTTGTGTCATCCTGATTGTGTTTCCGCAATACTCAAGTTATTTCTTCCTGACAGATAGTGATGATTCCTCCTTGACTTGGGAACTCTGGAATTTTGCCCTAGGAGTTTTCTTTTTGAAATATTTTTCAAGAGGCAACTAGTGAATTCTTCCAATCTTTGTTTTGTCCTCTGGATCTAGAATATCATGGAAGTTTTCCAGGATAATTTCTTGAAAGATAAGATCTAGGGACTTTTTTGACCATGACATTCAGGTAGTCCAAAAAGTTTTAAAATTATTTATACTGGATTTATTTTCCAGTTCAATGTTTTTGTTTCTGCAATAAAATATTTCTTATTGCCTTCAAACTTTCATCGTTTTGAATCTGTTTTATAATATCTTGATTTCTCATAAAGTCATTAGCTTCCATTTCCTCCAATCTAATTTTGAAGAAATTATTTTCTTCACTGAGTTTTTGAACTTCCTTTTCCATTTCACCCATTTTGGTCTTTAAGGCATTCTCCTAAATGTATTTTTCAATTTCATTTGCCATTTTGACTCTTTTGCCATTTGAGTTAGTCTATGATTTTTTTTAATTTTTTAGTTTACATCATTGATTTCGACAAGATTTTGAGTTACAAATTTTCTCCCTATAATTCCCCTACCTATCAATCCAAAACAGATATCCCATTGAATATCTTCTCCCCAAATATACCCTCTCCTATATCTTCCCCTATCCCCCATTCAACTTTCCAGGAGGGCATGGTGCAACTGTATGCCCCAGTGTCTGTATATCTTCTTTCCCAGTTACATGTAAAATAAGAATAATAACAAATTTTTCACATTATATATACCCTCCTATATAGACATATATGTATGTATATGTCTACACACACACACACACACACACACACACATTTCTATTCACTTCAACTATTCTCATACTGAGAAAAGTTCCATGAGTTACAATTATCTTTTTTTTCCATGTAGGAATGCAAATAGTTGAACTTTGATAAGTTTCTTATGATTTCTTTTCCTTTTTTACCTTCTCATGTTTCTCTTGTATCTGAATGTCAAATTTTCTATTCAACTCTGGTTGTTTAATCACGAATGCTTGAAAGTAATCTATTCCATTGAATGACTATATTCCCCCTTGAAACATGATACTTAGTTTTTCTGGGTAGGTGATTCTTGGGTTAAAGCCCAGATCCTTTGACCTCCAGGATATCATATTCCAAACCCTTTCATCCCTCAGCATAGAAGCTGGTAGATTCTGTGTTATCATGTTTGTGTTTCCACAATGTTCAAATTGTTTCTTCCTGGATGCTTACAATATTTTTTCCTCGATGTTGGAACTCTGGAACCTGGCTAAAATATTCCTAGGAGTTTTCTTTTTGGGATCTTTTTCAGGAGGTGATCAGTGGATTCTTTCAACCTCTATTTTGTCCTCTGGTTCTAAAATATCAGGGCAATTTTCCTTGAGATTTTCTTGGAGGATAATTTCTAGGTTCTTTTTTGATCATGGCTTTCAGGTAGTCAAACAATTTTTAAATTATTTCTCCTGGATCTATTTTCCAATTCAGTGTTTTCTTTTTTCCAGTGAGTTATTTCACATTTCCTTCTATTTTTTTCACTTGTTTAGATCTATTTAATAGTACCTAGATTAATCATAAAGTCACTAGCTTCCATTTGCTCCAATGTAATTATGAAGGAATGATTCTCCTCAGTGAGCTTTTGGGATTCTTTTTCCATCTGGCAAATTCATATTTTTAAGTCATTCTCCTCCTCATTGGCTTTTTGAGCCTCTTTTTTCATTTGAGTTAGTCTATTTTTTAAGGTGTTATTTTCTTCAGTCAGGTTGTTGACTCTCATTTCATAATTTTCTTGTATTATTCTCATTTCTCTTCCCAATTTTTCCTCCTTTTCTCTTATTTGGTTTTCAAAATCCTTCATAAGCTCCTCTATGGCCTGTAAGCATCTTTTTCCCTTCTTGGAAGCTTCTGGTGCAGGATTTCTGACTTCACTGTCTTCCTCCTCCTCCATTCCCCGGATCCTTTTTGTCCCCAGAAAAGGAATCCAGAGTCAGATTGCTGTGCTTGCCAAGCTTCCCTCATTTGCTCATTTTGCCACTCAATTACTTGACTTTTGAGCTTTTTTGCCACAGGAGTACTCTGCAACTAGTGCAGGGAGCTTTGTCCACATGCTGGGGTTTTCACAGCTGCTAGAGCTATTAGTTGGGTGCGTTCTCTGAAGCTTTTACACTCTCTGGCAAACTGGTCTTGCACCCCAAGGACCTCCATCCTACACGACAATCCATATCCAAGCACATTAAAGCAATAGCGATTACCCCTAAAACTCGTTGCTTGGTCCCCCTATAATCTTCAGGCCAGAAGCTCTAAAGCATCCTCATGCCCATGGTTGCACAGCTGTAGCACCTCAGCTTCTTCTTTCTCCAGCGGGTAAAGGCCTGACTGCATTCCAGAACTCCCTATTCCCAAAGTCCTCACTGCACTGACCTCTCACTTTGTTGTTAGTTTCTATTGGTTGATAATTCTGGAAACTGCCACAGCTGCTGGTAATCTGAAATCCTTCCATCCAGCGGATGGTGGTGGCCACCCTGAGGCTACAATCTCCGGCTCACAGGGGGCTGGGATCGGCTCCCAACATTCTGAGCTGGCCACTTCCTGATGGCCTGTTGCGCTGTCCTCAGTGGGAGGTTTCTTCTCTGTTTCATTTTATGGTTTCTGTACTTCCAATTTTTTTCAGAGTAAACTTTTACATGAATTGGAGCTCTGTGGAATTCATGTTTCTACTGCACCATCTGGGCTCCACCTCCCATTGGTCTATATTTTAAGGTTTTATTTTCATCAGTATTTTGGGGGGACTCCTTTAGCATGCAGTTGACATGTTTTACATGATTTTCTTCTGTCACTTATTCTCTTCCCAATTTTTCCTCTACTTTGCTTACTTGATTTTCAAAATTCTTTTCAATGGCCTGCAATCGGTTCATATTTTCTTGAAGGCTCTTGATGCAGGAGTATTGAAATTGTTTTATTCTCTGGTGCTATGTTTTTATATTTTTTTATCAACAAAGAATGATTTTATAGCCTGATTTCTATTCCTATTTTTGCCCATTTTTTCAGTCAATTATTTGATTTTGAACTCTTTTCCTCAGTAGAACTCTACTTCCAAAGTAGAGAGAGCTGTGTCCCAAATTTCTCAGGTTTTGTTCAGCTATTGTCAAAACTTCTTCTAGGCACCTGCCTAACAACTTTGAGGAGGATGTTCTCTCCACAGCCACCACAATCTTGGCCACACCAGTGCTCTTCACCCCAGAACTGACAGCCAACTTGCAACTCAGATCCAAGCAGAGCAAGGCAAGAGAATCCTGCCTCAGAACGAACAAAGAGATTAATGCAATGGCCCTCTGATTAACCACTTGGACACCCACCATCTGTGGACCTGGACCTCTAGAAGTAGCCACTACTGCTACTGCTGCTGTTGCTGCCACAGCAGCCATTGCTTCCTCCACCACTGCAGGGGCTGGTCTGTGCTCTCTCACCCAAGTCCAATAGAGTTTCCCCACTAATCTTTTACTTTCTCTTTGACATATGTGGGTTGAGAAGTCTGGAAACCACAGCAACTGCCAGTGTTTTCATCCCCTGAGATCTGCTCTGGCCGATCTGTCCTGCTGTGGCCCACATGGGACTGAGCTCTGCTGCCAACCCAGTGTGATAGACCCTTCCTGTCAGCCTGCCTGGCTTCCTTCAATGGTAGATTTGTTTCAATTTGTCATTGTATGGGTTCTACAGCTTGAAAACTGGTTTAGATTAAATATTTTTACAGGTAATTGGGGGATGAGCTCAAGTAGGTTTCTACTTTTACTCTGACATCTTGACTCCACCCCCCAACCCTCCACTAAAAGACAATTCCTCTAGCTGTTTTCTTTTTGTTTGTTTTGTTTTTTAATACTAATGAAAGTTTTTTTTAGCATCTATTTAGATAATCATATAATTTCTGTTAGTTATATTATTGATATGGTTAATTATGGTGATAGTTTCCCTAATGCAATACCACTTCTGCATTCCTTGTATATATCCCACCTAATTATAGTGTATTATCTTTAATATCAATTGCTTCAATTTCTTTGCTACTATTTTATTAAAAATTTTTGCATCAATATTCATTAGGGAAATCAGTCTAAAATTTTCTTTATATATATTTGCTCTTCCTGGTTTATATCTTAACACCATATTTCTTTTATAAAAATTATTTGTTAGGACCTCACCAATTTTAATAATTTAACTTTGTACATCCATCTGGCCCTGGAGATTTTTTTTTCTTGAGGAGTTCATTGATGGCTTATTAAATTTCTTTTTCTAAAATATTATTTAATATTTTATTTTTGTTATTCTGGGCAATTTATGTTTTTTAAAATACTTATCCTTTTCACTTAGATTGTCAGAATTTTTTAAATATCAGGAGGCTGAGATTGGATTTGAACTCCACCTAACTCAAGGACCAGTGATCTATTCACTATACCACCCAACTACCCTTATATTGTCAGATTTATTGGTATAGAATTGGACAAAATAGCTTCTAGTATTTGTTTTAATTTCCTCTTTATTGGTGGTAAATTCACCCTTTTTATTTTTGATACTGATAATTGTGCTTCTTTCTCTTTTTTAAATCAATTTGACAAAAGTTTATGTATTTCATTTCTTTTTCATTAAAAAATCAGCTTTTATTTTGTAGTTCAATAGTTTTCCTACTTTCAATTCTGTTAACCTCTCCTTTTTGATTTCATGAATTTCTAATTTGGTATTTTATTGGGGATTTTCGATTTGCTCTTTTTCTAGCTCTTTTAATTGCATGTCCAAATCATTAATCACATTTTCTTTTTTTGTCAGGTTAAACAAACTCATAGGTTTTATATGGTACCTCAGAGTTGTTTGAATTTGCATTTCTCAAAACAATAGGGATTTAGAGCATTTTTTTCATATGACTATAGATAACTTTTATTTCTTCATCTGCAAATCTCCTGTTCATATCTTTTGACCATTTGTCAATTGGGAAATGACTTGTATTCTTATTTTACTTGGGTCTTTCTACATTTTAGAAATGAGGCCTTTATTAGAGATACTGTTAGTAAAAATTGCAGCCCAGCTTTCTTCTTCCCTTCTGATCTTGGTTGCATTGGCTTTGTCTGTGCATTTTTTTTAATTTAATGGAAGCAAAATTATCCATTTTGTATTTCATAATGTTCCTTATCTCTTGATTTTTTTCATAAATTCTTCCCTGCTCCTTAGATCTGACAGGTAAACTATTCCTGATTCTCCTAATTTGCTTATAGTATCAGCTTTTATATTTAAATTGTGTACCTATTTACAAACTTATGTTGGTATACAGTGTAAAGAATTTGGTCTATGCTAAATTTCTACCATAGTGTTTTCCAGTTTTCCTAGGAGTTGCTAGATTACTAGAATTGCTAAACACTTCATCTTGATTACCTAACTTATTTCACGGATCCACCACTCTATATCTTAGCCAGTACCAAGTAGTTTTGATGAGTGTTGCTTTATAATATGCTTTAGGATGTGGAATAGCTAGGCTTCCCTCCCCTGGATTGTTGTTTTTTTTTTCACTAACTCTCTTGATATTTAGGATATTTTGTTCTTCCAAATGAATTTTTTTTATTTTGATCTATCTCTATGAAATATTTTTGGTAGTTTGATTGTTATGGCACTGAGTAAATAAATTTATTAGTTAGAACTTATTTTTTATTATATTACATCAGTCTACCAATGGACAAGTAATATTTTGCAAATTATTTAGATATGGCTTTATTTGTGTGAAAAATATTTTGTAATTTTTTATATAGTTCCTGGATTTGTCTTAGTAGGTAGATTCTCAAATATTTTGTATTATTTATAGTTGAGTGGAATTTTTCTTTCTATTGCTTGTTTGCAGATTTGTTCATAATATATAGAAAAGCCAATCATTTCTGTCAGGTTATTTTATATCCTGCAACTTTGCTAAAGTTTTTTTTTTTTATTACTTGATTCTCTAGAATTCTCTAACTGTACTGTCATATCATTTGCAAAGAATGATCGTGTTGTTTCTTCTTTATCTATTCAATTTACTTCCATTTCTTTTTCTTCTTGTTGCTAAAGCTAACATTTCTAGTACAGTATTTTACACAGTGGTGATATTGTATCTTCTTGTTTTACCCCCAATCTTATTGGAAATGCTTCTAGCTTATCCCCATTACATGTAATTCTTGTTATAGTTTTAGATAGATGCTATTTATACTTTTAAGGAATAACTTGACTTATCCCTGTCCTCTCTATTGTCTTTAAAGGGTCTGGATGTTGTTTTTGGCAAAACTTTTTCTGCATCTATTGTAATATGATGTCTGTTAGTTTTATTGTTTACATGGCCCATTAATCTGATGGTTTTCCTATTATTGAACCAGTCCTGTATTGCTGGTAAAAATCTTACCTCTCCATAGTGTTTGATCTTCATGATACGTTTATATAATTTATTTGTTAATATTTTATTTAATTTGTTTGCATTTATATTTATTAGAGAAATTGGTCTTTAATTTTATTTTTCTGTTTTGGCTCTTCCCAGATTAGATACCAGCACTTTTATCATAAAAATGATTTGGTGGGGTTCCACATATTATTCCAAAAAAGGTTATATATTATTGGAATTAATTGTTCTTCAACTGTTTGATAGAATTCATCTGTAAATGCTTCTGGCCTGGAGATAGTTTCTTAGGGAGTTCACTGATGATTTCTATAATTGTTTTTTTTTTCTGAAATGGGGATATATATATATATATATATATATATATATATATAGTAAATATCCATCCATTTCACTTAGTTTATCAGGTTTATGGGCACACCGTTGGGAAAAAGAAAAGTTTTATTAATTTCTCTTTCATTTTCTGAATTTTTATTTTGATATTTAATGGAGGATTTTTAGATTTTTCTTTTTGTACCTCTTTCAGTCAGATGTCCAGTTCATTCTTCTCTTTCTGAATATATTTTATTTACATAAAATTGAGAGAAATAAAATTTTCCCTAAGAACTGCTGTGATTCTATCCCATATGTTTTATGTTGCCTCATTATTGTCATTCTCTTGGATGTAGCCATTGATTGTTTTTATGATTTGTTGCTTGTCACACTCATTTTTTTAAGATTAGATTACTCAGTTTCCAATTAACTCTTAGTCTATCTTTCCACAGCTTTTAATACATATAATTTTTATTGCATCATGTTCTGAAAAGGATAATTTAATAGTTTTTTTTTCCATTTCTGCATTAGATTATGACATTTTTATGCCTGGATACATGGTGAATTTTTGTGTAGGGAGCACGAATGACTGAGAAAAAGGTGTATTTCCTTCTATCCCCACTCAATGTTCTATACAGGTCTAGCATATAAACTTCTTCTAAAATTCTATTCACCTCCTAAAATTAACTTTTTTTTCTTGTTTAATTTGTGGTTAGATTAATTTAGTTCTGAGAGGGGAAGGTTGAGGTTCCCCCACTGGTATAATTTTGTATATTATATTTTGCTCCAGCCTTTTACTTTTACTCAGTGTATACCTTTCTGCTTCAGGTGTCTTTCTTGTAAACAACATATTGTAGGATTATGTTGTTGTTGTTGTTTTTAATCTACTCTGCTATGTGCTTCCATTTTATGGGAGAATTTATCCCATTCACATTCACAGAAATTATTAATATTTGTTTCTTTTTGTACAATCTACCTCCCCAACATTGTTTAAATTTTCTCTTTCCTTTTACTCTTTCCCTCCTCAGCAGTGTTTTGCTTCTGACCACGACCTCCCTGAATCTGCAACCCTTCACCCCATTCTCACCACCCTGATCCCTTTTCTTCTTACTATAGGGCAATATATATTTCTATACCAAATGAGTTTGTATGTTATTCCCTCTTTGAGTCAAATATGAAGAGAGTAAGGTTAAAACAATGCTCACACTGTTCCTTCTTTCCTGTAATAGGTCTTTGTGCCTCTTTATGTAAAATAATTTAACTTTTTCTCTCTTCTCTTTTGCTCTTCTCACAGTACATTTTTTTAATTTACTTTTTAATGAGTTATTCTTTTTGATCATCACATCAAAGCCAACTTTTACCCAAATCCTCTCTCTCTGTGTATACCCCTTCAAAATATCTAAATGAAAATAGCATTCTCAATAGTAACAAGTATCATATTCCCATGTAGGGATATAAACAGTTTAATCTTATTAAATAATATGTTTTCTTCTTCTTTCTTGTTTACCTTTTAATGCTTCTATTGAGTATTTAAGTATTTAAGGGTCAAATTGTCTGTTCAGCTCTCTTTTTTTTTTTTAGGAAAGTTTGGAAATCCCCTGTTTTATTGAATGCCCATTCCCTCCCCTGAACAGTTATGCTCAGTGGTGCTGGGTAGTTGATTCCTGATTGTAATTCAAGTTCCTTTGCTTTTTGGAATATAATATTCCAAGCCTCTAATTCTTTATTGTGGAATCTTCTTGGTCCTGCATAATCCTGACAGGGGTTTCAAAGGATTTTAAATGGCTTCTTTCTGAGAAATTGCAGTATTTTCTTCTTGACCTGTTAATTATGGAGTTTAGTTACAATATTGTTTGGAATTTTAATTTTGGATTCTGTTTCAGGAGGTGATCAGTGAATTCTTTCAATGACTATTTTACCCTTTGGTTCTAGGACCTCAGAGATAATTGCTAAATTTTCTCCCCTAGATGTATTTTCCAGGTCAGTGCTTTTTCCCATTAGGAATTTTACATTTTGTTTTAATCTTTTGATTTTGTTTGACTGATAATCAATGTCTCATAGAGTCATTTGCTTCTACTTCCCCAATTCTAGTTTTTAAGGAATTTTGTTTTGCAGTTAGCTTTTGTATCTCCTTTTTCCATGTGACCAATTCTACTTTTCTAAGAAGTTATTCTCTTCAGTGAATTGTTTCATACAATTTGTTTTTCCATTAGGTGAATTCTAGTGTTTAAGACATTTGTCTCAGGGTTTTTTTTTTTCTATTTGGTGAATTGTATATTTTAAGGAATTGTTTTCTTTAGTCAGCTTTTTTTCCTTCCTTTTCTAAACTCTCTCTTGCCTAACATTCATTTCATTTTTTTTTATTTAAGCAATTGATGTTAAGTAATTTGCTCAAGGTTACACAAAGAGAGGGAGAGAGAGACAGAGAGAGAGAGACAGACAGAGAGAGAGACAGAGACAGAGAGAGAGAGAGAGAAAGAGAGAGACAGAGAGAGAGAGAGAGAGAGAGAGAGAGAGAGAGAGTTTGTGTGTGTGTGTGTGAAGTATCTAAGGCCAGAACTGATCCCAGGTCCTCCTGACTTCAGGGCCAGTGCTATTACCCACTGCACCACTTAGCTGCCCCTGTAACATTCATTTTTTTCCTCAATTTTTCTTTTTCCTTTGTTATTTTATTTTTATAATTCTTCTGGAGCTCTTCTGAGGAGACTTTTTGGCCTTGAATCTAATTCATATTCCCCTTTGAGGTTTCAAATGTAGGTATTTTGAGAGTATTATACTTTTCTTAGTTTATGTTTTGATCTTCCCTTCCACCATAGTAATTTTCTATGGTCAATCTTCTTTTTCTTTCTTTGTTTCTTGCTCACCTTGTGTGCCTATTTCCTGGCTTTTAAATTTGAGCTCTCCTGCTGGTGGACAGGGGGCACGTTCTGAACTTCTTTTGCTTAGAGTCATGGGTATAATCACTGACTTTGTGTGCTAGGGCCTCAGGTGCTGGTAGCTGGAGGGTGTAGGAGGCTAGCAGTTTACCTGTGGATGTCCTGGAATACTAGTGGTATTGTCTCCTAGGTCCAGGTTGGTTTTTTCTGCATTTCCCCAGGGTTACATTGAAGTATGCTGAAGTCTGACCATTGGAGGATGTCTTACTGCCCTGGGCTGTGCTGCAGCATGTGAAGGTCTGGTCATTTGATGATACCTGCTTTTCTGGGGCTTTACCAGTGCACCTGGTGGTTCCCTGAGCTGGAGTCTGACGGTTCCCTGGCTATACTAAAGCACATGAGTGGGTACTCGTGTTGGTGTTTGCCTTCTCCATCACCTTTAGCTCAGGACCTCCTACTTGTTTGCTGAGGTGGGGATTTCTTTTTCAATTTTTTTCTTTTTGGAGGGTTCAAGGTAGAACAATTGGGGTTGTCACTTGGCTACTTTTTGTGTTAAGTGTTTGAGGCTGGATTTGGACTGAGGTCCCCGTGACTCCAGGGCCGGTACTTCCTAGCCACCCCTGAGCTGGGGATTTCTGCTGGCATGTTGGGAAGCTTTCTGCCCTGAACTGTGCTCCCCTTTAACTCCAGTGAAACAGACTTTTCTTGCTGGTTCTCCAAGTATCCTGGGCTAAATAGTGTTCTACCTTGTCTTTCTGCTGGCTCAGCTTTGCCAGAATTTTTCCCTGGACACTTTTGCCTGGTTTTTCAGAGGTAAATAAGGGAGAGTGACAGCAATGAACTTCTTACTCTGACATCTTGACTCATGGAATTCTGTATTATTAGTTTTTATGAAATCCATTTATCCAAGAAAAAAATAGTTTTGGCAGAGATTATGATCATATATAAAGCGAGAATATGAAGGATGTTATCTTTGGGATTCACTGAGAATTTTCTCCCATTGGGTGGCTATAAATGAATCAGAATTTATTTTGATAATTAGTATTACTTTTGAACAGAAAAAAAGTACATAACATCATGAATACGGATCACCATGAAAATAATGAGTTAATCAGTGTTGATGAGAGAAGGTGATTTTAAATAGAAAGTTTTACTTATTTCCCTCGAAAGTTGTCACCTTTGTGCATACAGCAAATTTTATGACTTTGAATCCAAAAGCAATGACCAATCTATACTAGTATGGAGAGTCTTTATACTTACAATTCCTTATATTAATGAAATGAAAGGCAAAGGCCAATAAACGTTAAAAAAATAAGATTTATTATGATGATGGTGATGATAGTTATGATTATGAAAACATAAGAGCAAAATGTTGTCAGTTCCAACTATTACATCTTAGACAATTACATACTTTTATGAAGGAATTGACCTTTGTATATACTGTGTGTTTATTATGGGCAAAACCCGTGTGTGTGTGTGTGTGTGTGTGTGTGTGTGTGTGTTTTAAATCACAGACATCCATACTACAATATTATTTTGTATCTATTTTAAATAAGCAGAAAAATAGGTCCTCTTAAAATATACCTCCAAGAAAGTTATTAAAATGATTAATATAGAGGGATACAACTGCCTAAGATAGGCATGCAGTTAAAAAATAAAATTAAATAAAAATATTTATGCATTAAAGCTTTTCTGAAGATACTCTTTATGCTGAAAATTTTCATCTTATATACTATTATATTAAGCATCATAGATTTGTTTTTCTTCCTCCATGAAGTTTTTCAAAAAGCCTGGTTATTTGAAAACCCTAACAAAAGTATTTTTATTGTGATTGACAAGATATCTATTTGATGGCAGCTTTGCAATTCATTCTTGCCAGCTAGAACATTTCTTCCAATAGGAAAAATTAGAAGATAAACCTCCTTTAAATATAAATACATTTAAAGCTTATTCTTAGTGGAATGTACTTTCTACAAAAGTCATGCTTCATTTTCACAATCAATGAACAAAATGACTTCTTAGAAGACTTTATTCTGATACACAAAAATGTAAAATAATTTTGAACATGTGTTGGTTTTTTCTTTTTCAAACAGAAATTTTGTTTTACTGTGGAAAGAACATTAAAAATAATCATCACCATGTTTATTAATTCTAGTGAACTTTTAAAAATGGCATTAGTGTTAGGATGTCAAATTTGGGGGGGGCATAGAATCTATATTTGCTTTTGCCACTAATTTATAAACACCTTTCAAAATTTATGCATGCAATTTCATCATCATAATCATTATGTGTTTAAATTAAATATTCTCTATGTCTTACTTTACTTATATGTTATGCATTCAACACATTGTGCACACTTGTCAGACACTCAAAAATGTTATTCAGGATACTATATTACTTTTCCAGAATTGAGCTGCCAGTTTTTCTTGTAGAAATTTTTAGTGATTTTTTTTCTTCTTTTCTCACATCAATATTTTTAATGCTTTTTTTCTTTTTTTTTTTAATTTTTTTTTTCATAAGCAATAGGGGTTAAGTAACTTGCTCAAGGTTACACAGCCAGTTATTTCTGGGTGTGGTGCTGAGTATATGAGCCCGGATTTGATCCAGGTCATCCCTACACTGGAGGCAGTGCTCTTACTCTCTGAGCCACCTAGCCGCCCCTAATGCTTTTATTTTCTTAATGTAGAAGGACATAATTATTCATATATATATGAGAGCAATTACTGTGTCTTTGATTTTTGGACGATGCAAAGGGTCTAATTATTTTTTAATATAATTTTGAAGTTAGAAGCATATCCTTTTGGTATTCATCTCCCTACACTAGCATTGTGTCTTATAAAGAACAATAAATAACTAAGTTCTTGTTCAATTGTCCCATTTGTATGAGATGCCACTCTTGCCTTCAGAGATTGCAGAATCACATGAGGTGGATAAAGTATTTATATATGAAGCCATATAAGGAGAGAAACTGTTTGTACATGATTCTGAATCAAAATATCTCAGAGACAAAAAATTCTTCTGAGTATCAAACCATGAAAAAAATAAATCATTAATTTACCATAGCAATATTTATTTGGTTGGTGTTATGTACATAGCAGCAAGGTAATGCAGTGAATAGAACACTTGGCTTGGAATCAGGAAGAGACAACTTCATGCATTTGAATTTGGCCTCAGACATTGACTAATGGCATGATCCTGGGCACTTAACCATCTTTTCCTCAGTTACTCATCTATAAAATGAGTTGGAGAAGGAAATGGCAAACTATTACAGTATCCCTGCTTTGAAATCCTCAAAATAGGGTCATGAAGAGTTGTACGTGACTGAATAAGAACAACATATACATACTTTGATATAAATTAAAGATAGTACAAAATGTCTGAGTAGTGCTCTGATAAAGTATAAAAGCTACAAACAGGGAAAGAATGTGTACACATGACAAAAATAAAACTAGGGCAAGAGTTAAAAAGGTTGCAATACCAGAGATGTCAGAAGGCAGGATGGGTTAAATTCCAAATGCTTTGAACAGAAAGTAAGTGTTATGTGTTCAGACGAGGGGAAATTCACCACAATTTGGGGATTTTTCAGGCTGACTTCATAAAGGAAATTAAATTAGAGCTGCTGCTTAATAGAAACATAGGGTTGGGGTAAGTATAATAGAAGCCAACTCAGCATTCCATGTGGAAAACAAAGTATGAACAAAGGCGTAGAGGAAGGAATGCATTTGAACATTTGGGAGATTAAATTGTTTATGTGGCTAAATACTTAATAATATGCTATTTGGCATAGTGGTCACATTTTATATTGTTTTCTCATTCCAAAGAACTTTCTTCACAATGGCACTTTGAGGTAGTTAGTGCAAGCCTTCTAATCACCTTTATAAAATAACAAAACAGGTTCAATGTCAATGAATCAAAACTCAATGCCAGATGTGATAATTTTTAATCGAGTGTTTAATATATAAATATTTAATCTACTATTCATTCTAAACCTCATAACTAGTAACTCATAAGACTTTTCTCAGCATGAGGATAGTTGAAGGAATTATATATATATATATATATATATATATATATATATGCATATATATATATACAGATATGTATGCACACATATATATGCATATGAGGGTGTATGTATGTATGTGAGTGTGTGCATATGTATATACATGCATGCATAGAAAGAGGGCACAAGATGAGTAGAATATGAAGGGATGATATCTAAAAGAATAAAATTAATATGTGAGAGGAATATATTTGCAGAAAAGGAAAGGCAGAGATTGATTAGGGTAAATTTTCTCCAATAAAAGAGGCAAGAGAAAACTGTTACAATGGAGGGGAAGAGCAGTAAGGTGAAAGGGAATGGGGTGAAGCTTACTCTCATTGAGTTTGGCTTAAGGAGGGAATAACATACACACTCAATTGGGTAACTTACCCTACAGGAAAATAGAGGGGGAGAATGGGATAAGAGGGGGTATGACAGAAGGGAGGGCAGAGAGTGGGTTTCTTGAGGACAACAGTGGGAAATAACATGTTAAGGGTAGTTTGAAAAGCTGGCATTTGATCCTGCAGGAATTATTATTTTTTTTTCTAATTAGGACACCAATATAATCATGAAAGTAAGGTGTTGGATATGATAATTCTCTATAGGAAAGAGAAAAACTAGAAGGACCAGTAACAGACATATAGATAAGTTTTTTCTTCTTTAAAGTGTTCCTTGATATGTTTAAGGGATTAGATATAATTTATTTTTAAATTTTATTTTCAAATTTATTTATTTTGAGTTTTCAACATTCATTTCCACAAGATTTTGAGTTACAAAATTTTCTACCTATCTTTCCCCTACCCCGAACCCAAAATAGTGAGCCGATTGAACATTCCTTCCCCCAATCTATTCTCTCTTATATCCTCTCTCATCACTCCCCCCTAACTTTCTAGTAGGTCAGAATGGATTTCTATATCCCAGGGCCTGTATATCTTATTACCCAGTGGGATGAAATAAAAGCATTAATTTTTTTGTTTTAATATCTGTTCTTAAAACTTTGAGTTCCAGACATTTTCCCTTCTTTTCTCCTCACCCACCCCTGGGAAGATAAGCAATTCACTATACAAGTGAATACAAGTGTCGTTACACAAAATATTTTCCATAGTAATTATATCGTGAAAGGCGAACTACAATTCCCTCCATCCTATCTGATAACTGTGAAAATCCCAGCGATTCAGCATGCAGCTCTCTCCACTTTGGAAGTAGAATTCTTCACTTGCAAACAGTTCAAAACTCCACTAATTGGGTGGCAAGATGAGCAAGCAGAGAAAGCACAATCAGACAATAGAATCCTTTTTTTGTGGCAGAAAAAGGATCAAAACATGGAACAGAAAAAGGAAACAAAGTCAAAAATCCAGCTTCAAGAGCTTCCAAGAAAAATATGAACTCCTTATAGGCCATGGAGAAGCTCAAGAAGAATTTTGAAAATCAAATAAGAGAACTCAAGGAAAAATTTGTAAGAGAAATGAGAATGATGCAAGAATATCATGAAAAGTGAGTCAACAGCCTTCTAAAGGAGTCCCCCAAAATACTGAAGAAAATAAGACATTAAAAATAGACTAACTCAAATGGCAAAAGAGGACCCAAAAGTCAATCAGTTGAAGCATGCCTTAAAAAACCAAATTGGCCAGATGGAAATGGAATTTCAAAACACCACTGAAGAGAATCATTCCTTCAAAATTATGTTGGAGTAAATGGAAGCTAATGACTTTAGGAGAAATCAAGATAAAGATCCAAACAAATGAAGGCAATGTTAAATATCTCATTTGAAAAACCACTGATTTGGAAAATAGGTCCAGGAGACATAATTTAAAAATTATTGCACTACCTGAAAGTCATTATGAAAGAAAAGAACCTAAAAATAATCCCTCAAGAAATTCTCAAGTAAATTATCCTGATATTCTAGAACTATAGGGTAAATATAGAAATTGAAACACTTCACCAATAGCCTCTTGAAAAAGATCTCAGAAAGAAAACACCTAGGAATATCATAGCTAAATCCCAGATTTCCTAAGTGAAGGAGAAAATATTACAAGCTGTCATGAAGAAACAATTTGAGTATTCTGGAAACACAGTCAGGATACCACAAGATCTAGCAGCTTCTACAATAAGGGATCACAGAGCTTTGAATATGATCTTCCAGAGGTCAAAGGAGCTAGGATTAAAACCAAAAATCACATACCCAGCAAGACTGAGTGTAATGCTTCAGGGAAAAATATGGTCAATCACTGAAATACCAGATTTTCAAGCATTCTTGATGAAAGAAAAAAACAAAGCTTAACAGAAAACTGGACTCTCCAATATAAGAAGCAAGAGAAGCATGAGAAGGCAAACAGTAAAAAGAAATCATAAGGAATTTATTAAAGTTGAACAATTTAAATTCCTATATGGAAAAATGATAATAGTATCTCATAAGACTTTTTGCAGTATGAGAAGAGTTGAAGGGAATATATGTGTGTGTATGTATATGTATATACACATCCATATATGTATGTATAGGAGGCTGTATGTGTGTATAAATATATATGTGAGTGTGTGAATATGTATGTATATGTATACTTGGACAGAGGGTACAGGATAAGAAGAATATGAATGGATTATATATATAAAATAATAAAAGTAATAGGTGAGAGAGGAATATATAGGGAGAAAGAGAAAGGGAGAGATAGATTAGGGTAAATTCTCTCATATAAAAGAGGCAAGAAAACACTGTAACAATGGGGAGGAAGGGGAAGAGCAGGAAGGTGAAAGGGAATGGTCCAACCTTTCTCTCATTGAGTTTGGCTCAAGGAGGGAATAATATAAACACTCAATTGGGTATATTACCCTACAGAAAAAATAAGGGGTAAGGCTATAAGAGAGTGTTTAATAGAAGGGAGGGCCAATTGGGGGAGAGGGTAGTTAGAAGCAAACACTTTTGAAAAGGGACAGAGTCAAAGGACAAAATTAAACAAGTAGGAGGCTGAATAGGATGGAGGGAATTACAGATAGCCTTTCACGATATAATTACTATGGAAAATATTTTGTGTAACTACACATGTACAACCTATAGTGAATTGCTTATCTTCCCAGGGGAGGGTGAGGAGAAAAGAAGGGTAAAAGTCTAGAACTTAAAGTTTTAAGAAGAAATATTAAATATATATATTGCTTTTATTTTATCCAACTGGGCTATAGATATAAGATATCTATAAGTATATCAATAAGATATACAGGCCCTGGGGTATAAAAATCCATCTTGCCCTACTAGAAAGTTAGGGGGGGGGGAGTGATGAGGGAGGATATAAGAGAGAATAGATTGGGGGAAGGGATGTTCAAATCAGCTCGCAGGGGCTGGACAATGCTCATCTCTTTTTGAGCCTACTTTCCCATCTGAGTCAGTCTGTTTTTTAAGGTATTATTTTCCTCAGTCAGGCTGTTGAGTCTCATTTCATAATTTTCTTGCATTGTTCTCATTTCTCTTCCCAATTTTTCCTCCACTTCTCTTATCTGCTTCTTAAGGTCCTCTATGGTCTGTAACCAGCTTATATTTTCCTTTGAAGCTTTTGGTGCAGGAGTTCTGACTTCACTGTTTTCCTTCTGTTCCATGCTTTGCTCCTTTTTGTCCCCAAAAGAGGAGTGTAATGTTGAAATGTTCTGTCTGCTTTGTTTCCTTTGCCTGCTCATTTTGGCACTCAATTACTTGACTTTTGAGCTTTTTACCACAGTAGGACACTGCCACCAGACATGGGAGCTTTCGTCCCAAACACTGGGGTTTTCTCACCTGCTGGAGGTATTAGATGGGTGTCCTCTCTGAGGTCTCCACATGCTCTGGAAGGCTGGACACACACCCCAGGACCTCCACCCTAGACCGCAATCCAGATCCAAGCAGGCTAAAGCAAGAGTGATTATCCCTCAGACTGGTGCTTGGTCCCTCTACACTCTGCAGGCCAGGAGCTGAAGCCACCATGTGGCACTGGCTGGCTGTGCTGGTATCTCAGCAGCTTCTTGCCCTTGCTTTTACAGCCACACACTCCCACTTACTGGTGCCAAAGTCCAGACTGCACTGGCCTCTCACTTTGTCCTTCACATCTATGTGTTGATAAATCTGGAAACTGCCACTGCTACTGCTGATCTGGAGTCCCTCTGGCCAGCAGCTGCTCAGGCCCGCCCTGGGGCTAAAGCCTTGGAGTGGGGCTGGGCTTGGCTCCCAGAGTGCTGCCCTGGATTCCTGCTGGCCTGACCTGCTGGGCTGTCTTCAGCAGGAGGTTAGCTTCTCTTTGACATTTTTTGGGTTCTGCAGCTCCAAAGTTTGTTTAGAGTCCCCTTTTTACATGGATTGGGGAAGGTGGAAGCCAGAGCTGCAGGAAGGTCTTGCTTCTACTCCACCATCTTGGCTCCGCCCCCAGACCCAGTTTCAAGACAGTTCCTGACTGACCTTTTACTTTCTTTTTGGCATTTATTTGTTGAAAAGAATGGAAACCACCACAGCTGCTGGTGATTCACTCTCCTGAAGTCTGCTCTAGCCACTGCTGGTCAGGGCCGCCCTGAAGCCAGAAATGCAAGGCTCACATAGGACTGTGCTTGGCACCCAGCTTGTTGCGATAGGCCCTTCCTCTTAGCCTGCCAGGCTTCCTTCAGTGGCAGATTTGTTTCTCTCTGTCATTTTGTGGGTTCTGTAGCTCTAAAATTTGTTTAGAGTCATTTTTTTTTACATGAATTGGAGGTGGTGGGAGATGGAGTGGTGCAGAGGTATTGTTTTTACTCTGCTATCTTGACTCCACCCCCTATGTAATTTTATGTATAACTTTCTATGAAAATGATCGATATTTATAAAATCATTAGGAATATAGATAACATAATTTTTAAAAGATAATTTTAAGATAACTGAATATTCACATTGCAAAACAGCCAGCAAATCTATATAGGACACATATCCTATATTAGATTGCATATATAGATTCTGTGTGTCATGTAAACACATTTCCACATTAGTCATGTTATGAAAGAAACAGAGAAAAAGGGAAAAGTTACACACACACACACACACACACACACACACACACTGTATTCTATCAACATTCAAACTCCATAGTTTTTTTTGTTTTGTTTTGTTTGTTTGTTTGTTTTTCTGCATTTGGGTACTGTTTTACTTCCTGAGTCTTTTGGAATTGTCTTGGATCATTATTGTATTCCTGAGAAGAGACAAATCTATCACTGTTGATCATCAGATGATGTTGATGTTATTGTAACAGTGTTTTCCTAGTTCTGCTCACCTCATTCAATATCAATTCATGTAAGACTTTCCAGGTTATTCTGAAATCTTCCTGCTCATCATTTATTATAGGACAATAGTATTCCATTATACTAATATACATTGGTCATTCTCTAATTGGTGGTCATCTCTTCAACTTCTAAGTCTTTGCCTGTAGAAAAAAGCTGTTACAAAGATTTTTGTTCATATAGGTCTTTTTCCTTTTCTTTTTATGAACTCTTTAGGATGTAGACCTAGTAGCAGTATCACTGTATCAAAGGATATGAACAGTTTGATCACATTTTGGGTGTCGTTCCATATTACTCTCCATAATATTTGGATCAGTTCACAACTTCACCAACAATTCATCATTGTTCAATTTTTCCCACATCTCCAACTTTCATCATTTTCTTTTTCTTTTATATTAGCTACTCTGGTAGGAGTGAGTTGGTGTATCAGTTACTTTGATTTGCTTTTCTGTAATTAATATGACTATAGATAGCTTTAACTTCTTCATCTGAAAACTGACTATTCATTTACCAATTGGGGAATGTCTTTATAAATGTGACTCAGTTCTCCATAAGTTTTGAGAAAGAAGACCTTTATCAGAGATACCAGTTGTGAATTTTTTCTCATTTTTCTGCTTTCCTTCTAATCAAAGTTTGCATTGGTTTTATGTGTGCAAAACCTTTTTAGTTGAATATAATCAAAATTATCCATTTTGCATTTTGTACTGTGCTCTATCTTTTTTGGTCATAAATTCTTTCCTTCTCCATAGATCTGACAGGTAAACAATTCCTTGCTCTCCTAATGCTTTTGTTTTCACCTTTCATATTTAAATACCATAGCCATTTGGACCTTATCTTGGTTTTTCAGTTTTCCCAGCAGTTTTTTTTTTTTAATCAAATAGTGAGTTATTATCTCATAAATTGGATTCTGTGAGTTTATCAAATAGTATATTACTATAATCATTGACTACTGTGTCTTATGTACCTAGCTTATTTCACTGATATAACACACTATTTCTAAATGAATATCAAATTGTTTTGATGGTTTTTGCTTTATAATACAGTTAGATCTTGGGCAGTTAGGCCACCTTCTTTTACAAATTTTTAATTTATTACCTTATTTTTTTTACCTTCTTTTCCTTCGAGATAAATTTTATTACTATTTTTCTGACACCATAAAATAATATTTGGTAGTTTGATGACTATTGCACTGAATAAATGAATTGATTTTGGTAGAATATTCATTTTAATTATATTAGTTTGCCATAATCATAAGAATTGATACTTTGCCAGTTTTTTATATATGACTTTATTTGTGTGAAAAGCGTTTTGTAATTGTACTTATATAGTTCCTATACTTGTCTTGACCAGGAGACTCCTAAAATATTTTGTATTGTCTAAAGTTGTTTTAAATTGAATTTCTTTATCTACTGGGCTTCATTGGATCACACACACACACACAAACACACACACACACACACACACACACACACATATATATATATATAATCTTTGGGAATGATTTATGTTGGTTGATTTTGTATTCTACAACTTTGCAAAAGTTGTTAATTATTTCAAATATATATATATTTTTAAGTTGATTCTCTAGGATTCTATCATATCGTTTGCAAAGAGTGATAGTCTTGGTTCTTTTTGCCTATTCTAATTCCTTTCTTTTTCTTTTCTTATGGCTAAAGCTAACATTTCTAGTACAATGTTGAATAAAAGTGGTGATAATGTGCATTCTTGTTTCACACATGATGTTATTGGGAAGATTTCTAATTCATATCCATTACAGATGTTTGTTGATGGTTTTAGATAGATACTACTTATCATTTTAAGGAAAGCTCCATTTCTTCCTTTGCTGTCAACTGTTTATTTATATTGTATTTTACTCCCCCCGCCCCAGCATTGATTTTTTGCCAAATTTTGAGTTCCATTATTTTTCCATCCCTCCTCTCTCCACTACTAAAAATGTTAGGCATTTTGATATAGTTTATATATGTGCTATAATGTAAAAAAAAGTATTTTTCTATGATAGTTACAGTTGTGAAAGAAGAAATGAGTTTAAAAAAAACACAAGAAAGAATAAAGTAAGTGAAAAAATATGCTTCAATCTGCATTCAGAATTCATCATTTTTTTTAACCTGGAGGTGGATAGCATTTTCCTTTGTGTGTCTTTTTTATTTACCTTGGATCATTGTGTTGCTGGAAAGACCTGAATCATTCATAGTTGACCATCATATAATGTTGCTAATAATATATACAATGTTTTCCTGGTTTTGCTTATTTCACTTTGTTTCACTTCATGCACATCTTTCCCCAAGGATTTTCTGAAAATTGTCCTTTAATCATTTCTTATTACACAATAATATTTCATTGCCAATATATACCACAGATTATTCAGTTATTCCCCAAATGATGGTCAATCCCTCTATTTCCAATATTTTGCCATTATTAGAAGGGCAGCTATAAATATTTCTCAAAAAGGTCCTTTTCTCCTTTTTACCCTCTCGTGTGATACAGACCTAATAGTGCTATTGCTGGATCAAAGAATATGTACTGTATGACCTATGGGCATAGTTCTAAATTGTCCTCCAGGATTGTTGGACTAGTTCACAACATCACCAAGAGTGTATCAGGGTCCCAATATTCCCACATCATTTCCAAAATTTTTCATTTTCCTTTTTTTTGTCATATTAGCCAATTGAATAGAATTGAGGTACTGTCTCAGAGTTGTTTTAATTTGCATTTCTCTAATCAGAAATTATTTCAAAATTTAGAGATTGATATCTGCTAGGTCACCTTGCTTTTTATTTTTTCATCAGTTCCTTTGATATTCTTTACCTTTTGTTATTCTAGATGAATTTTGTTATTTTTTTTCTCCTGCTTTTAGGTTTTAGTCTTCCTATCTGTGAAGACATCAATGTAATAAATAGGCCATGGTGGCTATTAATTCTAGGGAGGGCTATTCCTTCTTTATACCTTTTTATTTAGCCTTTTATGTTTTCCCAATTAATTATAAAAACAATTACAACTTTTTCTTTTTTTGCTTTTTTAGAGGGCAATAGGGATTAAGTGACTTGCCCAGTCACTTAATTGCCAAAAACAGCTAGTTTTTGTAATAAGTGTCTGATCCAGGATTTGAACTCAGGTCCTCCTGACTCCAGGGCCGGTGCTCTATTCACTATGGCACCTTGCCACCCTTAATTACAACTTTAAAAAAATGAATTCCACATTCTTTCATTCCTTCCCTTCCTCTCCTCCCTCTTCATTGAGATTACAAGAAAATTTATATACATTACATATGTGCAATAATGCAACACATATTTCCATATCTGTCATGTGAAAAAAATAAAACTACCCCCCAAAAAAATTAAAAGAAAAAATTAAGAAATTAAAAAAATAGGTATGTATTGATCTGCATGCAGATTTTACCAGTTCTTTTTCTGGAGGCAGATAGCATTTTCTGTCATCAGTTCTTCAGAGTAATGTTGGATCTTTGAATGGCTGAAACTATATTACTGGCTGAGCCAATAACTCTCTTTACTATGTACAATGTTTGACTGGTTCTGCTCATTTCACATTGCATCAGTTCATGCAAATCTTTCTGCATTTTTGAGAGCATCCAACTAGGGCTTAAAGAAGTCAACTTTTAAGTTAATAAAGCATTTGAAAAAAAAAGAAGTCTTTCAACTTTTTTTTCTTTTTTATATATCATAACTTATTTTGAATGTAACATATACTTTTAAAAACACTGATAATCCATGATGATTTATTTTTAGACTTTGTAGCCTTAGTGGTCCTATGAAATGTGGAACATTGCTCATATCCATGACCAAGCAGGAGAGAACTCTTGAAAGTATTGTTACAAAATGTTTATTACTATGGGATTGTAATGTAATGCCAAGGAAAGGCAACTTCCCAAGGTTCAAAATACCAGCATAGGTGCTCTCCATTTTATTCAGTGACCAACCAAGAACACAGAAGATCAAAACATGACATCATTCCAAATACAGCATTTACTAAATGTGATTAAATAATCTCCAAGGACTACCCCACCCCAGGACCTTCCAATCATTCAATCAATTACAAAGTCCCTGGTCTAAATACTTCTCCACCCCTAGGCTATACCTCCATTTAGTCCACCACAAAGCCCCTCTTCTCAAATGGAGATTAGTTTCCAAACATAAATAAAGTACCTTCATTTGTCAATCACAGAGCACAAAAAGGTCAAAAGTTCTCCACCCCTGGATCACAATTGAATCTACCCCAGAATTACATCAAGTTTAAGCACAGCACTTCATACCCAAATGGAGGTCTTTTCTTCATCTTGACACAATGCAAGTTCTCAGCAATCTTAGTTCCTGGGGAGACAAAGCTTAGCAAGGCCACAAGATACATTGCCAGTCTCTTCATTAATCCATTCTCTGTCTGTAGAACAGTTCTAGAACCCCTGAAAACATTAGCAAAACCCTCTCCCAGGATTTCTGTAAACATACAACAAGAAAATCCTTCTTCAGGGCTTCTAAACCAACAGAAAGGTTCCCAGACGCCTGCAACAACAGCACTGTCCCTCACCAGTGGACAGTATTCACTCTCTGTCCTCAGGACAGTCTCAGGGCTTCTTAGCCAAAAGCCAGGTTCCAGGATTTCTTCAACAGGACTGTCTTTCACCAGTGGACAAATCTGGCAAAACAACATCAAAACAGACAAAGTACCAGCAAAACAGCCATGTCTCCTCAGTCCTTGGCAGCTCCGGGGGCAGGTCTCAAAAGTCCAGGGCGATTCAAAGTGGCCCCCAGCAATCCTTCTCAGTCTCTCTCTGCCTCCACGAGGTGCAGCTTCCAAAAAGTTCTTCTGCCTCTCTCTTGTGTCTCTCCAAATCTTCGTCACCAGCTCCTCCCAGTTCAGGACTTTCTTTTCACATCAACAAGTCCATTCCACAGGTGGGATTAACAAACTCTGGGTTTTAACACAATCAATTTGAAAAACCAAGCCAATACAGGGGAATCTTTAAATGCCATTACTATCACAATAGGTTGTAAAGAATCTTTCCCAATTTCCCAGCTCCCTCTTAATCTTGGTTACATTGGCTTTGTTTGTACAGAAACTTTTCAATTTCATGTAGTCAAAATTAACCATTTTACATTTTATAATGTACTCTAATTCTTGTTTAGTCATAAAGTCTTTCCCTCTCCACAAGTCTGATAGGTAAACTATTCCTTGTTTTAGGAGACTGCTTACAGTATAAATCTTTATACCTAGATCATGAACCCATTTAGACTTGATTTTGGTATATGGTGTTAGATAATGGTCTATGCCCAGTTTTTGCCATACTATATTCCAGTTTTCCCAGAAGATTTTGTCAAATAGTGAGTTCTTATCCCAAAAACCAGGGTCCAGTCTCTGCTCTTGAAGGGACACATCTTGATATTGTCATGACCATCTCTCCTTTTCCTTTTGTAGAAGATTTCTCTAATTGGGCAGTTGAACTATAGAAATGTATTTGATTTGTAGAATTGGTATTCCAAAATGTAGAAGTTTTGTTGATATAGAGCTACATTGATTAATTAAATGAAACATTCACTGCAACTTTGATTTCAAATTAAAATATAACGATGATATCCTATTAAGTAAGTATGAAATTAGACAAATAATGAGACAAAATACAATGTAAAAGTTTTATTATTAATGGGAACAGTAAATTTTGAGAAAGCAACAGGATCAGACTGTTTTCTCTAAGAACCAGGATGTATACTGTAGCGGCAAGCACCCCAGCGTCTCCAGGGTGTCTGCTATCAGAGGTTCTTGGATCTGTTTGATAAAGGAAAGAAACTCAAAATGGGTTAACAAGCCTACTTTAATCAGTCAAATATGTATTGTTTACCTAGTACAGGGGAAAGAGGTCAGCACCTCGAACTTCAGAGTACACAGACAGAATTATCAAGACAGAAGCAGATCAAGTAGACAGATTTCCAAACTGTGCAACCATTACATCCATACCAAATCAACATCTGGGTTTCAAAGCTGGGAGGCTCTCAACAACCGGCTTCCCAGAGTTTCATCTGATCAAATCACAGAACACTTCTCAAAGTGAGCCCCCAAAACAAAGCTACACATCAGGGCTTATATAGCCTTCTCCTGGCTCAGAGAATGTAACAACCTTATTGACTCACTGGCCAATCAAGAAGTATCTACTGAAAAACAAGCCTCCCACCCCAGGCTCCAGGTGCACTTTTAACCTAGGGGCAGGGAATATCTTTAAAATTTACATTCTCATTACATATACATGTCTATATATGATTGGTTTTCAAATGTTTCAATTAGTAAATTCAGATTTCAAGTCTATTTTAGTAATAATTTCTTAAAATTGGAGTAAAGATTTTACATACACAATTGTAGTGATAATTGTAAGGAAAAAGAAATCATTTTCCTAATTTGATGTATCTGTGTTAAGAGACAGAAAAGGATTATTTTTCAAGTTAGGCCCTCCTGGATTTTTTTAGATCCTTCCTTCATCCTGTGTTTAGCATTGTTCATATGAGGTATTGTGAAGATATTTTTGACTTCAAAGATACTCTAAAAGGGTCATGGATAGGGATGCCCTAATATCTTTGGGGTATACTTTGAGAACTACTACTGCAGATTTTGAATATTATTATTGTTTCTTTAAGAGTCAAAGGGAATATTATTTTATGACATTGTTAGGTCAAGACAGAAATAGTAAGGGGCATGTAAAAATTTAAATTATCTGAAGTTTCAGGTGAATTTTTTATTCCTAATTTCATGTTCTTCTTATAGATCTTTTTATTAATGGGATTATTACATAAGGATCTAGATGGTTTTCATCAAATTTAGACAGCTGTACTAAACTGTTGTACCAAAATAACTCTTGCTACTGGCAGATTTTAGTGAATAACTAGGAATCTTTATATGTGACTTGAGATTGGAGAAGTATAGACCCATTCAGAGAGTCTAGAAAATAACTTCTATTTCAGAATGTCCAAGAGAAGATATTTTCAAGAACCAGATGACTACATGTAATAGCTGGGACTCAAGATTAAATGGATCTGGGTATTGGGGTATTAAAATAAAAAAAGCCCTTATGTTACATAGTTTTGGATGATCATTATTGTAGTTGTTACGTTAAGCTTTTTAAGAGGGTCATTATCAGTGTGTGTATACATATATAATTGTGATAACAAACATATAAAAAAAACCTATCAGGCCTATACATGAATAATGCATGGGGGAGTGGAAGCATGAAAGGTGGGTTTATGGAAATTGTACTAATTAATTAGACTTAGATTTCATCTTTCATTCTCCCACTCCCAAGCTTGGGAATTGAGTGGCATTTTGTTTCTTATTTGGAAAAGTCTGGAAACTTGCTCTCCCCCTCCCAACTCCAAAAGCACTTAATATTTTCTCCAATAAAAAATCAGATTCCCTAATCTTGTGTGCTGGTTTTGTAATGTAATGCCAAAAGAAAGGCAACTTCCCAAGGTTCAGAATACCAGCATAGGTGCTCTCCATTTTATTCAGTGACAAACCAAGAACAGAGAAGATCAAAACATGACATCATTCCAAATACAGCATTTACTAAGCGTGATTAAATAATCTCCAAGTACTACCCCACCCCAGGACCTTCCAATCATTCAATCAATTACAAAGTCTCTGTTCTAAATACTTCTCCACCCCTAGGCTATACCTTAATTAAGTCCACCACAAAGCCCCTCTTCTCAAATGGAGATTAGTTTCCAAACATAAGGTCAAAAGTTCCCCACCCCTGGATCACAATTGAATCTACCCCAGAGTTACATCAAGTTTAAACACAGCACTTAATACCCAAATGGAGGTCTTTTCTTCATCTTGACACTAGGCAAGTTCTCAGCAATCTTAGTTCCTGGGGAGACAAGGCTTAGCAAGGCCATAAGATACATTGCCAGTCCCTTCATGAATTTATCCTCTGTCTGTAGAACAGTCCTAGAACCCCTGAACACATTAGCAAAGCCCTCTCCCAGGATATCTGTAAACATACAACAAGAAAATCCTTCTTCAGGGCTTCTGAACCAACAGAAAGGCTCCCAGACCCCTGCAACAACAGCACTGTCCTTCACCAGTGGACAGTATTCACTCTGTCTGCAGGACAGTCTCCAGACCCCTGCAACAACAGCACTGTCTTTCACCAGTGGACAGTATTCATTCTGTCTGCAGGACAGTCTCCAGACCCCTGCAACAACAGCACTGTCCCTCACCAGTGGACAGTATTCACTCTCTGTCTGCAGGACAGTCTCAGGGCTTCTTAGCGAACAGCCAGGTTCCAGTACTTCTTCAGCAAAAGGACTGTCTTTCACCAGTGGACAAATCTGGCAAAACAACATCAAAACAGACAAAGTACCAGCAAAACAGCCAAGTCTCCTCAGTCCTTGGCAGCTCAGGGGGCAGGTCTCAAAAGTCCAGGGCAATTCAAAGTGGCCACCAGCAATTCTCTTAGTCTCTCTCTCTCCACGAGGTGCTGCTTCCAAAAAGATCTTCCGCCTCTCTCTAGTGTCTCTCCAAATCTACCTCACCAGCTCCTCCCAGTTCAGGACTTTCTTTTCACATCAACAAGCCCATCCCACAGGTGGGATTAACAAGCTCTGGGTTTTAACACAATCAATTTGAAAACCAAGCCAATACAGTGGAATCTTTAATTGCCATTACTATCACAGGTTTATATTTTATTTATTTTTTTTATGGTGAATAAAATTTGTATAATATTTCTTTTTGCTGTCCAGTGTTTACTGAGGAACTGAGGGAATGATGAAATCTAACAAACCTGTCCTTTAGGCAGTGAGGTTTAGAATGGTCAGTGTAACATATAGTTACAGTTGATGTAGATAGAAATGGAAATATCTTTGGAATGATATACCTTTGGAGGTATCAGGTATCCTAGCATGGAACATGTTGAAACAGAGGGTGAAAGACTATTTGTTGTGAATGTAGAAAACATTTATGCTTCTGGTAAGTTATGAGTTTGATGACCCCTAAGATCCTTTCCAGGTCTAAGATTCAATGCTTTTACATTTATTTTTAATTATAATAACAAAAAGTCTAAAACAAATAAAATATACAGAATATTTAAGTATACTTTTCTTCCATGGTTCATACATATATTGATTTTCTAACGTGAAATGAATTTCTAAGTAAAATATAATTCTTACATTTTATAGGTAATTTATTTTGCATCACGAACAAGGTTTTTCCTTCTAAAATTATGGTTAAAATGAAGACAGTATGCATTAAAATGCTCATGATCAGAAGATGTACTTCTTAAATTCTGGAGCTTAAACTTTTAAAACAAAGTCTATGGAAGAATAATGTAAAGAAGAAGTTTGGATCGAATTGATGATTTTCAAATTATCTACATTCAGAGTAAGATGAGTGTCTCATTTTTTTCCTCTCTTCCACAGTTATTTCAGTACACTACTCTTGTTCTCACTACCATCTCCACAACCACAATGATAATCTTTTCACTTCCTTTGAGTGAGCCCTATCACTAGTCATAAGCTTTCCCTTGCATGTGTCAAAGATGTTGCACACTTAAATATAAGCTGAAAACTTTACCATTTATTGTATAGCTCACTAAGGGACTCAGCAATTGAGATCAAGCAAGCTTTGTCCATACTGACAGTACTACAGTACAGTCATATTAGCAAAAGTTTAGTTTCCAAACAGTCAGTACATACAACTTAGTCTTTCAATATATTTCAATTACTTCTGAGGAGTCCTGAAGAATATGTTTCCCTGAAAACATTCAGTTCTCATTGAATTACTAAATATTATCTATCGCCTTTAATATATTTTTCACTGAAAGACCATTTTATTGGGTCTCAATTGTCTCCACCCTTACTTTTTAATTTCAGATAAGTTTTAGTCAAATATGATGAAGCTCACCCTTAAATAATACAGCATATTATTGTGAATGTTATCTCCCAAATAATATATTATGCACAGGACTGAGAAAAATTACAGGGGAACTATATTTTTACTGTACTCTGTTTTCTCCAATTTGGTAATGTTATGTCTCTGATCAGCACACTTTTGGGGGAAAGTTATTCTGCTGGAGGACTTGGGTGTTTTGTTTCACCTCTCTACTCAGTTGTTTCTCTTTGCTTCTGCAGATGTACTAATGAAGTATGCATGAATTAGCAACACCCATGTCGAGGAATGAGTATTACCAGAGAAAATAGCTTCTAGGCAAAATAAATTAAAATTTTATCTTTCTCAGGCAAGATCTTCCAGCTGATATTATTTAACAGACTTCCATCAGATTGTTCATGGTTAAAGAGTTTTGTTTTGCTCTGCTTTTTTATTACTTTAGTTCTGAACACAATGCAAGGCCTGAAGGCTTGTCTTTGCTGAAGCTGTTGTTATTTATCCTAATGCACTGCAAGTACATTTATTTTTTTTTTTTTGCTTACTGCCATAGAAGACATTCACAGGTCAAAATGGTCCAGCACTGGCATAGTTTGCTAAAGAGTATTGTTAAAGTCCTATGACACTTGCCAGGAATGGACACCACTTTGACAAGTTTCCTAGGGTTTACCTCAAATGCTTATTGATCATGGGAGCATAGCATTGACTGAACTATGAAGGCTAAATATAAAAATTGGAAAGAGCAATCTTTTTTGAGACGTTAGATACTGGAAATAAACCAGCAAGTAGGAAACCATGATACAAATCAAATCAAATCAAATGAGCCCTTTTAAAACTAAAGGTACCTTTGTTTTTCCCCATAGTTTTTATCAAATACAAAAACAAAACCCCAAAAACCCTAGGTCCTTGGAAATATTGTAGCTTACTCTTCTATACTAAATTTTAAGATTTATAATATACTTGCCTTACAACTAACATTTGAGGTCATCATATCACCATCCTCAATTTTGTGAGCCTTAACATGGGATACACAATATTTCTTAAATTGTGAGCTTTTTCCTTTGAGAAATTTCTAACTAAACTAGATACTTTTGTCCCCAAATATATGGAATTGAGTTTGCAAGCCACATATGAAATCCATCCATTTATAGCTTCTGAGGATCTTTTAAATATTTTATAAATTCTCTGGAAATACATGGTGATACTGAAGTGGGAAATATCTGGTATAGCAGCTATGGTTTTAAGCTAGTCACTAGTTGTGACTTGAAAAATTTTGTCCTTTTGCCAAACAAATTGGTTGCCACTTCAATATCACAAATAAAGCTAATAACCTCAAATTTAAGCCAAATAGGATTTATTAAGGTTCAAAAACAATGTGAAAACAGCATGTAATGCAGAGTTGACATTAACTACCCCTCCTTGAGATAAGAATTGTTGGTTAAAAAATAGTAAGAGAGGGAATAAGTTTATGTAACATAAATCAAGGAATCAACAACTTCAGATTTTGCCTAGTGTACATTCATTCCCTGAATGAATGAAAAGAACTATAAGAAATACTATATTGGAATTGCTTCATTATTTCAAGAGTTATTTGGTTTCATTGACACAGTACTACCTCCAGCAATGCCAATCACTTCTCTTCTCTACCTTGGTACATAATTATTTGGTTGGCTGGGAAGGAAGGAAGGAAGGAAGGAAGGAAGGAAGGAAGGAAGGAAGGAAGGAAGGAAGGAAGACTTCATCCAGTGGTAAGTCTTCTGGTGATTTCCTTCTCTGAAATTAGTTTCACTGATTCATGCATAAAAACATGTGAAGTCCATAATGGGACCCATAATCAAAGATTTTTAAATATGGTAGACTTGTGCTTCTTTGACATAGCCATCAACAAACCAGGGTCAACTTCATGTCATAAATGAAGTACCATACAGGATGCCAACAAAGTTTTGAGGGGATTATCCATGAAAAGTCTGACATGGAGGTGGAGAGAGAGAAAATCATGAAATAAGAAAATTAATCTGTTAATATAAAAGTAATTAATAATAGAAGTATATTGTACTTCTTAAGCTACATTATCACTATGATGTAATAAAAGAAACAAAATACTAGAATATTATAAGCCCCATGAAGACTTTTTCTCTGTACCCAGAAAACCTTAAATAATTTTTCACATAGTAAGAATTTAAGTAAATATTTATTGAATCAAATTAAATGTTTCTGTAATCTTGAAATGTCAACTCAAGTTACCTAGCAGTTTCTCCAACTAAAAGGCCATTCTCATATTAGATAGAAAGCTTGTATTGGATCCATGAATACCTGAGTTCAAAGTCTGCCTCGGGAGCATAATGGGTCTCTCACACAAGGCAAATAACTTAAACTTACAATATCATAGGTAAGCCCCTAAACCTAAAATTTCAAGGGTTCTGATGTTCACTGGTAAAGTTTTATCTTCTGCAAGCTCACTATGGCAATGAAATCAAATTATATACCTCTCACCTCCTTCCTATAAGAGAAACTAGTTTTGAGATGATATTATAACCATCTTATACTTAACTTTTATATTTAATTGGATAAAAAAAATAAATGATAATTTTTGGAACATTATAGAAAAGAAAGGGACTTATTTTGCACAAGACACTAGAAAATCCCAGTTATTGCTTTTGAAAAATGACAAAAAGTTATGGACAAAATGCTTCCATGAGTATATTTTCTTTCGTTCCTTTGACCTAATTTGACCAGATTTTTCTTCCTGAAAGTTTTATTCATGTTAAGGTTCTCTAAAATTTTAAAATTAAAAAAATTAAAGTTAAAATTTTGATTTTCCAGAATTGAATCCAAAAATTCATATCTTAGTGAGGTTAAATGATAATTGTTCAAGTCCTCATATTGTAGTTATTTGTGATTAAGTCAAACGTGTTAAAATACATAATTTCACTACTTTTAAGCAATTATTCTTTTCATGTCTTGAATATATATATACACATATACATACATATGCATATGCACACTGATATGCAAATATACATGCACACATATAAAACTTTCTATTAGATTTTTGTACATCACCCAATAATATCTATTATCTTGCATTTAAGATTTTTAATCACTTAAGACCTATAAGAAAGCTCATGCCACATGTTTATTATTAATTCTTGATATTTTACTTTGTCTTTGTTAACCTTTCTAACCTATGATAACATATAATAATAGAAACAGTTTTCATTATTGGTTTCAGTCTGGTGGCTATTTGTTTGGAGAGATATTTCTTCATAATAAAAGTAGGATATTTAAATATGGAAAAAATATTGGTTCTCCATTACCACAATTATTAAGAGTACTGACATTGTAATTTCTGGTCCAATAATCTTTTTTTCTAAAAAATAAAATAAAAGGGTCTGTACTCAGCCAGGGGAAAAAAAGGTTCTCCTACCTATTACTGTTTCAGAGAGTATAAGATAATGTGCCTCCCTTTTTGTGGAGTTCTTTCATTCTTCCTGAGATTTTCTCTGTCAAATCCCTCCAGAGCTTCCACTTGAGCATTTTCTATGTAGCTGATAGCCATGTTTGTATAAAAATCATGCCGGTTTTCATTTTTAGCAGAGCCACTGAAACCATGTCTATCAGAAGCCTCTCCTTAAATCTCTTAATATCCCCAATCTCTCCATGACCACCAAGTTATGCCTTCATGACCTAGTAACATATGCAATTCTATGTCCCTTCTCCTTCAACAAATGAGGATAGCATTATTATAATAAAAAAAAAAAGTCTCATCATTCTACCATGGTTCTTGTAAAGTTTGCTTACATTTTTTTTGTTTTAAATTGTGAGAATTATATTTTAACATATATGCTTTCCTTTATAGTTATACATGTGTGTATATGTATGTTTCTCTGTGTGTTATATACATACATATGTGTGTATATATTTAATTAATTAATTCACTTTTTTTTATCTAATTTTATGTATCCAAAAACAATATTCTAAGGAGTCCGTACACATCCACAGATGAGGTAGGGAACCTATGGCCTTGAGGCCATATGTGACCCTCTAGGTCCTCCAAGGTGACTAAATCCAGTCAATGAAAAAGGGCACCCTTGAGGACCTGGAGGACCATATGTGACCTCAGGGTCATAGGTTCCCCATCCTTGGAATTTTTGGACTAGGTGATATAAAATGGCTTAAAGAACCTCTGCTCTAATGGGCTGCATAGTGAGAAGAATTCATATATATATATATATATATATATATATATATACACATACATATATATATATATATATACATATATGGAGTTTAGAACATACCACTTGAGTCCATGATGTAGCTTTATTGTTGATGTGACTGATTTTAGAGGTGCCTTCCCTTTTGTAGGTATGAAATATATAGAAACAATAGAGTAAGCATATATTTATGTTTTAAAAAATGATTGGGTAGATCCATAGATGCCATCAGATGAGAGTTTATTCACTAATAGTAAGAGGGAAAAGTGATTGCCAAAAATAAGTACAAGTAACTAAAGCTCTGCTAAAAGACCGCTAAATCTTAAACTGTAATAATTAATGGAGATATTTGCAAGTGTTCATCTACAGAATAAATAGGGTATAAGAATGAGCATCACGGGCTGGCCAGGTAGCACAGGGAGTAAGAGCACTGGCCCCAGAGTCAGGATGACCTGGGATTGAATCCAGGCTCAGACACTTAGCACCCACCCAGAAACACCTGGCCTTGTAACCCTGAGCAAGTTACTTCACCCCAATTGTTAAAAAAATAAATGAGCATCATGAAACTCTCTGAATCTGGCAAGCAATATTTCTGCTAACTCCTGTAGGGACAAATTGTATAACCAGGAAAAAAATGGAAAGAATTCCTAAGGATTATAAAGTCCTGGATGAACAAAATTAATACATATACATGTATGCATACACACACACACACACACACAAGGCAGAGAGGAAACCAGGGAAATTAGGAAGGAATTGCAAAGAGGAAACTTAAGTTTGATATAAGCAAAACAAACAACTTCATAAAAATTTGAACTGTCTAAAAGTGAAATGAGAAGCCTGAGGAGGTGGTGGGATTTCTCTCCTTATAGATTTTCAAGTAATTGGTTTATTATAATAGGAATTCCTTTTTTGAATCATTTTGATCAGATGGTCAAAGAATTTCCTTTTACCTTTCAAATTCTGTGATTCTGAGAACGATGACAAAATATTGAAGTTATAGGACCTCAGGTGAAAAGACAATGTTGTAAACCTAATCCATAAAAGTTTTAAATGAAAAAAGTTTTGGGGAGGAGAAAATTTCCCATATGAACCTGTAACAGTTGGTAGTTTATGATAGTGGTTTCCTATTTTTCTTCATCCCATTGGTTTAAAAAAAATAAACCTGACAAATAAATTTATGTATTTATCAATTATTTTTATGTACTACTTTGCTTATAATTTTATACAATATAAATTTTATGTGTAAGCCAAAAATTGAGATGAAGTTAAAATTACATTTAAGTTAGAGATCCACTAGACCAAGGATGGGGAACCTGTGTTCTTGTTGCCACTGGAGACTCTCTAGATCCTTAAGTGCAGTCCTTTGACTGAATCAAAACTTCACAGAACAAATCCCCTTTTATTCTGTGGAGTTTAGACTCAAACAAAGGACTGCACTTGATGACCTAGGAGGCCACCTGTGGCCTGAAGACTACAGGATCCCCACAACAGCACTTGACTGCAGCCCTTCTTAAATGGTCCATATGGGTTCATGACCCACAGTGTAAGAAGTGCTGAAAGGGTCGCGATTGAGAAAGGTTTAAGAAGCAATACTTTAGGACATATTGAATAGAAAGACAGAATGGTTAGAACTGGGAAGTAGAAAAAGTATATTTGTCAGTTTTATGGAGGAAAGAGTGAAGTGGGAAGATACTTGAGACCAATTGGGAAGCAACTGGAATTCTCTAGATAAGATATGGCAGTGGATGCTACAAGGGTTGTGGTTATGAGGTTAATCAGACATTCAATCAATAAAATCATTAAACTCCTTGTATGTTCTGAAGACTGTGTGAAGCAGTGAATTAGAATTGAATGCATGTGAAAGATGTTATTTAGAGAAAAATTACACTATTTGGCATCTAATTGGATTGAGAGGGTAAGGAATCAAAGATAACAATAAAGTTGTGAGAACTTAAATGAAAGTGATGATTCCCACAGCCATAGGTAATATTAAAAGAGTGATAGGAAAGTGTGGAAAGAAAAAATGATTATAAAAATATGAATATTAAAAAATATACATAGTCATTTATCTTTAGACATCCACAAAGAATAAGGGAAAGCGAAAGGTCTTATTTACCAATCAATACGCTGGAATCCGTGTCCACCATACAAGTGGTGCCTGCCATAGCAGTTAGTAGATGGGATTGTCCTTGATGATAACATCCTCATTCATAATGAAGAGACATGTAGGTGTTAGAGGCAAGGAGAGGCAAATGTAAATAAATTGAAAAGAAAAACAGAGGTAGAGCCACAATTGCAGAGGAAAGCCAGCAAGTAATCTGAGTTCTCCCCAGTTTCCCTTATAAACAATGTTAAATCAAACCACTAAAAGGATTCTCTCAGCATCCGAATCTACCAAAATATGGAATGAAAGAACATTTCCAGCTTAAGATAACTTGGAGGGTCTTCAGGAAAGGTTTGTCTCACTTGGATAGAAGGGAATTGTAGCCCAACACAGATGGTGTCTGAGCAAGCCAGTAGAAGGCTCTTAGTCACAGTACAGATCATCAGCTGAGGTCCCTCTGTTCTGACTCACAATGCCAGTGGCACAGCAGGCCAGGTCTGAGGCCTCCAGTCCCAGTAAAGAAGGAAAACTGCCAGCTCCAGAACCCAGGGAACAAAATGCACAAATAGAACAGGCCACCCAGTGCAGAGGGCAAGTTGCTAACACTTGAGGTCACAGAGCAGAAAATCAGAGAACAAATCCCTGACAATCAGCATGAGAAGCTTGGAAGAGAGACCCCTGTGCCCCAGGAGCAGAGATCAACTTTAAAAGTGATGTAATTGCCTAAAAAAAGGGCAAGAAACAGAAAAGAACCATGAACATAGAATGCTACTATGGCAACAAGGAAAATCAAAACATAAACTCAAAAGAGGACAAAAATGTCAAAATGCCTACACGTGAAGAAGACTCAAAGGGGAATATGAATTGGTCTCAAGCCCAAAAAGAATTCTTGGAAGAGGTCAAGAAGGATTTTAAAATTCAAATAAGAATGGTAGAAGTAAAACTGTGGAAAGAAACAAGAGTTATGCAGGAGAATCAACAGCTTGGAAAAGAAAGGACAAAAATTGACCAATGAAAACAGTTCCATAAAAATACAACTGGCTAAATTGCAGGGAAAAAATCTACTGAATAAAAGAACTCCTTAAAAAGGAGAATTAGTCAAATGTAAAAGGAGGTGAAAAAACTGACTGAAGAAAATAATTACCTAAAAATTATAATTAGGAAAGTGGAAGCTAAAGAAACTGGAAGACATCAAGAATCAGTCCAATAAAATAAAAAGAAGAGTGAAAAAAAAATAAAATGTCAAATACCTCATTGGAAAAATAATTGACCTGGAAAAGAAATCCAGGAGAGATAACTTGAAAATTATTGGACTACATGAAAGACATGGTAATAAAATAACCTGGATAACATCTTTCCAGAAATTATCAAGGAAAACTGCCCATATATCCTAGGACCATAGGGTAAAAAGGTCATTCAAAGAATACACCAATCACCTCCTGAAAAAAGATTCTAAAATAAAACTCCAAGGAACATTGTAGCCAAATTCTGGAATTATCAGGTCAAGTAGAAAATATTCAAAGCAGCTAGAATGGAACAATTCAAATATCAAAGACCATATTCAATATTACACAGGATTTAGCAGCTTCTACATTAAAGGATCTGAGGACTTCAAATATGATATTCTGGAAGGAAAAGTGTCTTGGTTTACAATCAAAAATCATCTACCCTGTAAAAGCAAGCATAATCTTTCAGGGAAAAAAGATGGATATTCAATGAAATAGGGAACTTTCAAACTTGCCTGCTGAAAAGACCAGGGCAGGGGTGGTTAGGTGGCCAGTGAATAGAGCACTGGTCCTGGAGTCAAGAGGACTTGAGTTCAAATGCAGCCTCAGGCACTTAACACTTATAGCTGTGAGACCCTGGGCAAGTCACTCAACCCCAATTTCCCTGCCTACCCCCTAGGGGGGAAAAAGATCAGCACTAAAGAGCAAATTCAATCTTCAAATACAAGACTGAAGAGAAGCATAAAAATGTTAACAGGAAAGAAGAAAAATGATTCAATAAGGTGAAACTCTTTACATTCCTACGTGGGAGGATGATACCTGCAACTATTAAGAACTGTATCTTGGGGCAGCCAGTTGGCACAGTGAGTAACAGCATCGGCTCTGGTGTCAGGAGACCTGGGATCGGTTCTGGCCTCAGATACTCGGAACCCATACAAAAATAACTGGCCGTGTAACCTTGTGCAAGTTACTTAACCCCAATTGCTTTAAAAGAAAAAAAAACTGCATCTCCATATAGGGCAGTTTGAAGGGGTTCACATAGTTAGAGGGTATGGGTGTAAGTAGACTTTGGTTTGATAATACGAAAAAAAAAATAATTGGTGAAAGAAAAGCATTGTATGGGGGAAAGAGGAAAGCAGATGCCAGAAAATTACTTGAAGAGACATAAAAGACCTTTTGCAGTAGAGGGAAAGAAGGGAGAGGGTAAGCACTGTTTGAGCCTATCTCTATTCAGATTTGACTCAATGAAAAAATAACATACTTGATTGAGCATAGAAATTTATCTTCACCTATAGGAAAAATGAGGGGAAAGGGGAAAGAATACGGAAGGGGAAGATAGAATGGACGACAGATTGAGGCAGATGTCAGTTAAATGCAAAACCCTGGTGAAGAGAGACAGGGGGAAAAGAAAAAGTAGAAGCAAGGGAGAAAATAATATGGAGAGAAGTATAGCATTAGTAAATACAACTGTGAATAGTAATGGGATGAACTCTCCCATAAAACAGAAGATAGCAGAATAAATTAAAAATCAGTATTCTACAATATGTTGTTTACAACACATAAGAAGCAGACAGAGACTTATAGAGGAAAAGTAAAAGGCTGGAACAGAATATTTAATGCTTCACCTGAAGGGGGGGGGGAAACAAACAGGGGTAGCAAGCCTGATCTCAGAAAAAGCAAAAGCAAAAATAGACCTAATTAAAAGAGATAAGGGAAGGAATTACATCGTGCTAAAAGGTACCACAAAAAATTAAGCGATATCAATACTAAGCATATATAAACCAAGGGATATATCATCCAAATTCTTAGAGAAGTCAAGTGAGTTACAGTAAGAAGTAGTCAGGAAAACTATATTACTAAGGGACCACATCCTCCCCACTCTCAGAACAAAGTAAATCAAACCACAAAATAAAAGGAATTAAAGAGATGAACAGAATTTTAGACAGGCTGGATATGGTAGAATTCTAGCAAAAATTGAATGAGCATAGAAAGGAATATACCTTTTCTTTCAGTGGCATATGACAACTATACAAAAATTTAGTATTAGGGCATCAAAACCTCACAATCAAATGCAGAAATATTAAATGCATCCTTTTCAGATCAAGAGGTTATAAAATTATGTATTATAAAGGTTCACTGAAAGATAGATTAAATTAATTGGAAACTAAATAGTCTAATTCTAAGGCATTAGTGGGTCAGACAACAAATTACAGAAACAATTATTTCACCAAAGAGAATAGCAATGAGATGATATACCCAAATTTATGGGATACAGCCAAAGCAATACTTAGGAAACATTTCATATCTTTAAATGTTTACATGAATAAAATAGAAAATGAGAAGAACAATGAATTGGACCTGTGAATAAAAAAGTTAGAGAACGAACAATTTAAAAAAAATCCTATTGAATGCAAATTAGAAATTCTGAAAATTAAAAGAAAAATTAAAAAAATTTAAATTAAGAAAACTATTGAACTAATAAATAAAACCAATAAATTATTTTCTGGGGTAAAATACAATAAAATAGATAAACCTTTGGTTAGTTTGCTTTAAAAAGTAAGAAAACGAAATTACCAGGATCAAAAGTAAAACGGGTAAATGAAAAAACAATCAAGAGGAAATAAAAATAATAACTGGGAACTATTTTGCCCAAAAGTATGCCAACAACTCTGATAAACTAAATGAAATGGATGAATATTTACCAAAAAAAAAAAACCATAAATTGCCTAGATTAACAGAAGAGAAAATAAAATATTTAAATAATCCCATTTTAGAAAAAAAATTAAACAAGAAACCTATGAACTCACTGGGGGAGGGGGGAAATTCAAGGGACAGATGGATTTACAAGTAATAATTACCAAACATTTAAAGAACAATTCATTCCAATGTTATATAAAATATTCAGAAAATTAGGTGGAGTCCTACCAAATTCTATTTGTGACACAAATATGGGGCACATGCCTAAACTAGGAAGAAGCAAAACATATAAAGAAAATTATAGACTAATTTATGTAATAAATAATAAGGCAAAAATTTTAAATACAATATGAGCAAAGAGATTATCACAATTTATCATGAAGATAATGTACTGTGACCAGGTGAGATTTATGCCAGGAATGTAGGACTAGTTCAATATTAGGAAAACTATTAGCATAATGGACCATATCAATTACAAAACTAACAAAATATAAAATTATCCCTATAGATGCCGAAAAAAAATCTTTTGATAAAATACACCACTCATTCCCATTAAAAATACTAGAGAGCATTAGATTAATGGGAGCATTCCTTACAATAAGAAATATCTATCTAAAACCATCAACAAGCTTCATATGTAATGAAGATAAGCTTGAAGTTTTCCTAATTTGATCAGAGGTGAAACAAAAATAACTATTATAACCACCATTATTCAATACTCTTCTAAATATTGTTAGCTTTAGTAATAAGAAAAGGAAAAACAATTGAAGGAATTAAAATAGGCAATTAAGAAGCAATGCTTTCACTCTTTGCAGATGATATGAGAGTATACTTAGAGAATCCTAGATAACTAACAAAAGAATTATTGAAACAATTAACAAGTTTATCAACGTTTCAGTATATAAAATAAAATCATATGAATCATCAGAATTTCTATTTATGAACAGCAAAGCCCAGCAGGAAGAGATAGAGAGATAAATTCCATTTAAAATAACAGTAAGCAACATAAAATATTTGGGAGTCTATTTGCCAGGATATACCTATTTACATTACCTATCCACAATTACAAAACGCTTCACACAAATAAATGTATGTGATAGTAATGGCAATTAAAGATTCCCCTGTATTGGCTTGGTTTTCAAATTGATTGTATTAAAACCCAGAGTTTGTTAATCCCACCTGTGGGATGGGCTTGTTGATGTGAAAAGAAAGTCCTGAAGTGGGAGGAGCTGGTGACGTAGATTTGGAGAGACAAGAGAGAGGCGGAAGTTCTTTTTGAAGCAGCACCTCGTGGAGAGGGAGAGACTAGAGATTGCTGGTGGCTTGTTGATGTGAAAAGAAAGTCCTGAAGTGGGAGGAGCTGGTGACTTAGATTTGGAGAGACAAGAGAGAGGCGGAAGTTCTTTTTGAAGCAGCACCTCGTGGAGAGGGAGAGACTAGAGATTGCTGGTGGCCGCTTTGAATTGCCCTGGACTTTTGAGACCTGCCCCCTGAGCTGCCAAGGACTGAGGAGACATGGCTGTTTTGCTGGTACTTTGTCTGTCTGTTTTGATGTTATTTTGCCAGATTTGTCCACTGGTGAAAGACTGTCCTGTTGAAGAAGTCCTGGAATCTGGCATTTGGTTAAGAAGGCCTGAGACTGTCCTGCAGACAGAGAGTGAATACTGTCCACTGGTGAGGGACAGTACTGTTGTTGCAGGGGTCTGGAGACTGTCCAGCAGACAGAATGAATACTGTCCACTGGTGAAGGACAGTGCTGTTGTTGCAGGGGTCTGGGAGCCTTTCTGTTGGTTCAGAAGCCCTGAAGAAGGATTTTCTTGTTGTATGTTTACAGAAATCCTGGGAGAGGGCTTTGCTAATGTGTTCAGGGGTTCTAGGACTGTTCTACAGACAGAGGATAAATTCATGAAGGGACTGGCAATGTATCTTATGGCCTTGCTAAGCCTTGTCTCTCCAGGAACTAAGATTGCTGAGAACTTGCCTCGTGTCAAGATGAAGAAAAGACCTCCATTTGGGTATTAAGTGCTGTGTTTAAACTTGATGTAACTCTGGGGTAGATTCAATTGTGATCCAGGGGTGGGGAACTTTTGACCTTTTTGTGTTCTATGGTTGAGCAAATGAATGTATTTTACTTATGTTTGGAAACTAATCTCCATTTGAGAAGAGGGGCTTTGTGGTGGACTTAATTAAGGTATAGCCTAGGGGTGGAGAAGTATTTGGAACAGAGACTTTGTAATTGATTGAATGATTGGAAAGTCCTGGGGTGGGGTAGGCCTTGGAGATGATTTAATCACACTTAGTAAATGCTGTATTTTGAATGATGTCATGTTTTGATCTTCTCTGTTCTGGGTTTGTTACTGAATAAAATAGAGAGCACCTATGCTGGTATTTTGAACCTGGGAAGTTGCCTTTGCTTGGTATTACATTACAATGTAAGATCTAAAAAATTGGAAAAATATCAATTGCTCATGGTTAGGCTGAGCTAATATAGGAAAAAAATGATTATTCTACCTGAATTAATTCATTTATTCAGTTCCATACCAATCAAACTACTAAAATATTATTTTATAGAGTAAGAAAAATTAATAGCAAAGTTCATCTGGCAGAGCAAAAGGTTAAGAATATTAAGGGAATTGACAAAAAAATGTGAAAAAAGCTGGCATGGCCTTACTATATCCAAAACTATATCATATAACAAAATTATTTGGTACAGACTAAGAAATAAAGCTGTGAATCAGTGAACCTAGGTACACAGGACACTGTAATAAATGACTATTTTAATCTAATGTTTGACTTCAGCTTCTGGGATAAAAATTCATTATTTGACAAAAAACATGCTGGAAAACCTGGAAAATAGTATGGCAGAAGCTAGGTATAGAATACATCTTACACTATATAACAAAATATGGTCATAATGGGTATATAACTTAGACATATAGGGTGATGCCATAAGCAAATTAGGAGAGCAAGGAATAGTTTACCTGTCAGTTCTATGGAGAAAGAAAGAATTTATGACTAAAGAACAATATGAAATGCAAAATGTATAATTTTGATTAAATTAAAAATATCTTGTGTAAATAAAGTCAATGAAACCAGGATTAGTAGGAAAGCAGAGTTTTTGGAAATAATTCTTGCAACCATTGCTTCTAATAAAGGCCTCATTTTTCAAATCTATTGAGAACTGAGACAAATTTATACAAGCCATTCCCCAATTGATAAATGCTCAAAAGATATGAACAAACAGTTTTCATAAGAAGAAATTAACATTATATATAGTCATTAAAAACAATCTCTATGTCAGTATTGATAGAGAAATGCAAATTCATATACCACTGAGGTATATTCATGGCTTTCAGATTGGCTAATATGACAGAAAAGAAAAATAATAAACGTTGTAGAAGATGTGTGAAAATTGTAATACTAATGTTTTTTTGGTAGAGTTGTGAATTGATCCTACTATTCTGGAGTGTAATTTGGGACTATGCCCAAAAGCATATAACACTACCAATAATAGGTCTGTATCCAAATGAGATCATTGAAAGGGAAAAGGACTGACATTTACAAAAATATTTATAGCAATTCTTTATGCAGTGGCAAAGAATTGGATATTGAGGAAATGACGATCAATTGGTTATTGGCTGAACACTTTTTATGGTATATATATGCAATGGAGTACCATTGTTATGTAACATTTGATGAGTGGGCTGATTTCAGGAAAAAAAAACTGAAAAACTTACATGAACTGAGTGAAGTGAGAATAACCAGGAGAACACTGTAAATAGAAGAGTATCAGCAACACTCTGCAATTATCTGCTATGATAGACTTAGCTCTTCTCATCAATACAACAATCCAAGACAATTCTAAAAGTATCACAATAGAAAATTCTACTCACATCTAGAGAACTGTGAAGTCTGAATGTAGATCAAAGCATACTATTTTCACTTTTTTTCTCTTTCTAGTAGGTTTGCCCTTTTATTTTTATTCTTTTGCAGCATGTGTAATATAGAAATATGCTTAGCATGACTGAACATGTATAATCTGTATCAAAGTGCTTTCTGTCTTGGGGAGGGGTGTGGTAAGGGAAGGAGGGAAAAATTTGGAAATAAATGTCTTATAAACCTGAATGTTAGAAACTATCTTTATGTATAATTGGGAATAAATAAAAGAAAAGCATGGTCCTAGATGCATTTTGTTAGGAAAATTAAATCAAGCACAAAACGAGGTGACATTGATTCTAAGAACTATATAGTTTTGTTATTGTTTAATTTTGTCTTGTTTATAGGTGTTTTATAGGCAAGAGTCAGATCTGAAAAAAATAAAATTTTGACTAAAATGATTGGATGTCAAAATGGATAAAAATGATAAAACAATTTCTCAGTTAATACTGTGAATTTTTAATATATGTTATGCTAGGAAAGGGGAAAAAACTAAGCATAAAAAGTAAGATATAAGTTTGATTCTTGCCTTTGTTATATTTGATATAATAACTCTTTGACCATGACCAAATTATTTAGTCTATTTGAACTTCAATTCTTTCTTTATAAAATAAGGATCACAATAATTATAATAGCCATAGCACAGGATTATTTTAAATTATATATACATATCAAGTATTTTTAAATTTAAAACATTTGGCAAAAGTGGGCAATTAGGATTGCAGTGAAAATATATTTTTTCACCTGGGAAGTTAGGTGACTTAACTAGGAGAGGAAACCAAAGACGTTGAATAATCCATTTTTATTTCCTTTACCTTAAATATTTTTATTCATTCCTTAGATGAAGACATAAAATTTCAAGATGACATACATTTCAAAAGCACACTTAGAGTAGTAGTTGACATTAATAAGATCCAAAATCACATTAAGATGCTAGAATGTTGGCCAAAATAAATTTTAAAATACAGTAAGAATAATTTAAAATTCTGCATTTGTATTTAAAAAATTAACTTCTCCAAAACCAATTGGGAAACATAGCACTAGACAGCTTTCCGTGAAAAAAAGACCTGGGTTGAAGTAGGCTACAAGTTCTATGTAACTCATCAGTATGCCATAGCAGCAGACCCACCACCAAAAGCAATTAATAATATGCTAGCCTATGTTTTATTGAGAGAGATACAATATCCAAAAAGAAGAAGCACATATCTTCCTACTCTTCTGTGTCCTGGTCAGACTGTATTTGGAATATTATGTTCATTCTGTGATATTATGTTTTAGCAAGTCATTGAAAAATTTGAAGATTTCCAGAAGGAAGAGAATAAATTGGTGGGCAAATTAGAGACTCTGCAATATAATGATTAGTTAAAATTATTAGTTATACTCTTAAACACAATGCTCCAAACAAAGGGGACATTTAATGAACATTTTATGAATCCAATTACCTTGAGTATTATTTTAAGGAAAAGCAGACATAGTAGGGATATGACAACTGTCTTTAAGTATTTAAAAAGTTGCTATGTGTAAGAGGGATTAGACTTGGTCTGTTTGACTCCAGAGGATAGAACTCAGAGAAATGGGCCTGAATTACAGTCAGATTTACACAAAATGTAAGAAAGATGGAGAGGAAAGGGATCTCTTATTCTATCATCTTCCACCCATGTAACCACTTATTTAACATCTCCTAGACTCCTTTACACAAATGTAAAAAGAGACAGTTGAAATAGATGATCTCTAAGGATATTCCCTACTCTCAGTTTATAAGATCTTCACAGACGTTTGTCAGAGACTTGAACCTTAGATGTTTTATTTGTTTTGTTTTTTGCTTTTTAGAATGGCAGTTAGGGCGACATGACTTGCCCAGGGTCACATGGCTAGTAAGTATTAAGTGTCTGAGGACGGCTTTGAACTCAGATCCTCCTGATCCCAGAGCTGTTGGTCTATTCACTGTGCCACTTAGCTGCCCCAGAACCTTAGACTTTTAAAATTCAATAATGTTTCATTTCTGAAAGTAGAAAAATGTAGTGGATAAGCAGTGAAAGAACCTATTGAATTCTCTGTGTTGTCAAATATACCATTTTTTTTAACCTGTTACATGCAATTCTCACTTCAAAACCACAGGAAGGAGAACAATTGGATATAATAGCTGATAATCTAGTACATAACTTTTTTAATGCTTCAGCAGATAAATTCCTGCTCAAGGATGAAATGCTATATGATACGAATTACAAAAAGTATGTGTTAGAGTTATTTTCCAACCAAATTAATTGAGAACAGTAAGAATTTCTTTTCCATTAACAAAGAACATGGTACTATCATATTAACAGTGACTGTCTAAATTCATTATTTAAAAATTAAATCTTGTATTGGTAGTTTTTTTATGGTTCTGAGTCACAGATAGAAGTATATAAAACTACTTTCCACAAATATCAGATTAATCCATTGTAATATGTTTCACAGAAGTTAATCCCATTCGTTCTGGCTATGCTAAGAAGAAACTAGTTTAATTCACAGTATTTGGGCTTAGGAATCCCTGTTCATGAGGCCTTTGTGAAGATAGGAAATGATAATCATAGTTACTGAAGACATAATGATTAGAAACCTGGGAGAAAATGAAAACAATAATGTATTCTGCTATGTATATGCAATTTATATGAGTTTAGGACTAGTCAAGAAATATATCCTATCAGACTTAGAGAAAAATTAAATATATAGTTGGAAAATATAATTGATCAATCTGTCAAATGAATTATATTTGGTTCAGACTTATTATTTCAACCAAGTAGAAAATTCCTGGGATAAAATTCCTTCTTCTGATACAGATTCAAAATTTAAAGCCTTAAAGATTTGTCTGAACTGCTGAAAGGTTGTATAACTTGTTCATGATCACATAAATAACAAGCCGGAGGTAGGACTTGAACCCAGATTCTTCTGTCTTCAAAATTCACCTTCTATCTATTACTGGGTTACTATATGGTACTGGAAATTGTATTTTCCCACTATTCTTGGAGTGTTCTTCATTCATGTAACTATACAAAACTATCCCTGAAACAAACACACACATACACACGCACAATTACATTTTAATCTGTTTTCCTGCTACTATGCAGAGTCTAGTGGGCTTGCCTGCATGTGATGCACAGGTGGTGACTCCTCTGTTCTAAAGGATAGTTGAGGAAAAATGGAATATTTTGTGTAAAACACCTATATCTATAGAAAGTGCTGAAGTGCTTATGAAACACTCTAGCAAAGAACTGGATAAAAGAAGACTGTTTATAATTCTAGTCTACTGTCAGTGATGGAGAACCATTCAATAACATGTGGGATGGTAGTGTGTTCCTAATACCTGGGCAAACTTTTGTGAGGATAAGGGTCATTAGAAACTATAGGACAAGAACAAAGCCTTGGGTTAAATATATTCTGGTAGGCTGAAGCATTGCAATTTCCACACAGTAAAGTCACAGAAAAGAGGAAAAGTTTTATTTTTTTTATGATGAGATATACTCCCTCACCCCCAAAGAAAATTTTACTTTAGGAGAAAAGAACTAGTGATGGCCCGTACTAGGATTATTAGACGATAAGGAGCAGAGTGACAGGAGCTTTGTGTTTGGAGGACTGCAGGAATAACTTGATCCTCAAGCTTCTGGCAAGAGTTATAAGTACAACCTGCATTGAGCTGTGGACAGCTGCAGGGACTTGATAATGGGTACCACATATTGGTAGCTCTGGTGAACCACTTTAGGTCTCATGAAATGAGGAACCACCAGAGTTAAGATGTGCCAAGTACTCTGTATACTAATTAGCAAACTAGCCTGACACTTTGCTATGGCAGGTCTGTGCATGACTGAGGCTATCCTGGTCTCTAGGGAAAGGTAGCTTATTGACAGATAACAATATTTTTCATGACTTCTGATGAGTCCCACTTGGTTTGATCAATATGTAAGTGCATTTTCTCTTCTTTGAGATTTATGAAATGTACGCTTCCAAGGGACACTGGTGACAATTCACTAGATGGAATTGTATAGGTGGGGAAGGGGATAAAGGGAGAATAAGCATCTCTCTGCTGCCTATTAAGTGTGAGGCACTGTGCTGTTCTTTTTACAAAGATTTTCTCATTTGATTGCCATAGCAACTCTGAGAGGTAGGTACTATTATCTCCATTTCAAAATTTTGAAAACTGAGGTAAAAAGAGGTGAAGTCACTTACCTAACACCTATTAAGTACATGAATTCAAATTTGAACTCAGATCTTCCTGACTTCCAGTGAGCCACCAACTACCTCTAGGAGACCATTTGCTATATTACGGTACGTAGAAATATCTAAATCTTTTGGGTTGGGATGATGAGACAAAAATATGAGAAAATTCTTAAAGTGTACCAAAGGCCCTCATGTCATATAAGAATGCTTGATATAAGGGTTTACAAAATGAATGGTAAACAAAGAGAAAGCGATGATGTTTTTTGACTTTACAAACGTATCAGATTTGGAAGAAACTTCGTCCCTGCAGATATTCTCATAACACCTGAGTTTCCTAAACATGAACTTCATTTAAAAAATGTCTCATTTGTGAAAGGTTCCAAAGAATTATTTATTTACCTATTCCTAATTTTTAGCCATTCTTCATGGGGATATTCTTACTAGTTTTGTTGCTAAGCAACACTTAGGGTTTTGAAACTTCCCATGTTGTTATTTACAGTCCAAGCTTTCTTATATGATACTTTGCCAAAATAGTGTTTACATTCTGAATAACAATGAAATATGTTTATCCTTATGTGGTATTTACTGTGAATTATCTCCTGAAGATCCTTAATTATGTAAAATAACCTTTAAGAAAGGTTAATGAATATTTTCTCATTAACTACAGAGAAGGTACTTAATAAATGTTTATTAAATTGACTCGAATTGGATTGAATTCAAGGGTTCAGCTTCTCTCATTCAGTTTAGACAATATTTAGCTTCCCTTCCAATATGTAAAAGTCAAATTATACCAAGAGAGGAAATGATATATTACTACAATATAATCTGGAGCATCTTATTTAATGTAGATATCTGGCAAGAATGACAGTATAATTGTAGAATAGTGAACTCAGACTCAGAGAACTCGGGTTCTAATCCTGACTCTACCAGTCAAAGTGGCTGTGTAACATTCAAGAAATCATTCCAGTTATCCAAGAGACAGTTTCTTCATCTCTGAAGAGAGGGCATCAAGCTTAAAGCTCCTTACAACTCATTTATACCAAAATGGTTGCACTGTTTTAATTTTACAGAGCCAGGAATAATTAACAAGAAGACAATATTTTAATCACATTTTGCCCTCTTTCATTAAGTTCAACAAAATATCCTAAAAATGTCTCTTAACTGATAAAACTGTAATTGTTTTCAATCTGCTTTACTCAGGACTACTATCTTTCTGGTTTCATCATCACACTTTTATTCCCAAACATTTTTTTTCTCTTTTCCAGTCACTTGTCCTCTGTTTGCCTCAGTTTCCTCAATTGTGAGATGGGGATAAAAATAGCAAGCCAGTGCATAATAAATGCTTGCTCCTTTCTCTCATCCTTGTTTATCTTTGCTGAGGAATAAATTCCTAATTATACTTTGCCAATCTATACTTTTCTTAAACTTTGAAAAGGATAAGCACTTTATAAATGTTTCCCCCATTAACTTATTCTTTCCTCGAAATCTGTAAAATAAAACATTGGACATAATAACAGAATCATAAAACATTAGAGTAGGGAGAGATCTTAGCAATTATCCACTCACAAAATCAATGAGTTTCAGAGGTGGAAGTGCATTTTAAGGGGTATTTATATATGTGGGCCAGGTTCTGCCTGATCAGGATTCCTTCTACAATGGGGGTCATTAGTGATCAACTAGTCTACTTATGAATGTTTTCAGTGAGGTGAAACTTACTATTTCCTGAGGCATTCTTTTCTCTATTTGGCAATGCTTTCTTTAAAAAAGAAATGAACCCAAATTATATTATTTTTTTAATTTGAGCCCAAATTTATATTAATTAACATTGAGGTAGCCTTTTGACATTTATAAAGGACTTCAACTGTAATTCAAACAATATTTCTACTTTACCACAACTCATTTGATACAATAACCTATAAGGAAGTAAACATGAGCACTTTCTATTTTTTTTTTCAGATGAGGAAAATGGTATTCAGAGAGGTTAACAATAATAATTGTTAGTAAATAAAACATTTATATTTATTATTCTTTTAAAATATTTAAAATTATGCCAGTTACATTACAAGAAAATTTTAAGCATTAATTTTTAAAATATTTTGATTTCCAAAATCTTATCCCTTCCACCCTCCTTGTCCTTTTCTGAAGAGGGTAAGCAATTTGATATAGTTTATACATGTGCTAACAGGTAAAAATATTTCTATATTACTCACAGTTGTGAAAGAAGAAACAGATCAAAAGGAAAAATGTGAGAAAGAATAAAAATAAGTTAAAAAAAAGTACACTTCAATCTGCATCCCAAGTCCATTAGTTCTTTATCTGGAGGGAGATAATATTTTCCTTCATTAGTCCTTTGCACTGCTCTTGGATCACTGTAATGCTGGCAAGAACTCAGTTCTTCATAGTTGATCATCACAAAATGTTCCTGGGTATACTGTGTACAATGTTTTCCTGGTTTTGCTCATTTCCATTGAATTACTTCATAAACATTTTTTCCAGGTTTTTCTGTAATCTCACTCATCATTTCTTATACCATAATAATATTATATCACATTCATATACCAAAGCTTGTTCAGCCATTCCCCAACTGATGGACATCCCTTCAATATGCAATATTTAGCTGTCACAAAAAAGGCTGTTATAAATACTTTAGCCAACCTAGGTTCTTTTCTCTCTTTTAGGACCTCTTTGGGATAGAGACTGAGTAATGGTATTACTGAATCAACAGGTATGCAAAATTTCCTTTAGAATATAGTTCCAAATTGCCTTCCATAATGGTGGGATCAGTTCACAACTCCACCAACAATGGTTGTGTCCCAATTTTCCAACAACCTCTCAAACATTTATCATTTTCCTTTTCTGTCATATTAGTCAGTATGATAATTGTGAAGTGCCACCGCACAATTGTTGAAATTGCATTACTCTAATCAATAATTATTTAAAGCATTTTCCACATGACTAGAGATAGCTTAAATTTCTTCATCTGAAAAAAGGACTATTTATAACTTTTGACCATTTATCAATTGTGGAATGACTTGTATTTTTACACTTTTGACTTGGTTCTCTTATAGATTTCAGATATGAGATTTTTATCACACTGTCTATAAAAAAAGTGTTTTCTAGTTTTCTGCTTTCCTTCTAATCTTGGTTGCAATGGTTTTGTTTGTGTAGAAATCTTTTAAAAATTAATTTAATCAAAATTTTCATTTTGCATTTCATTATCTTCCTTATCTCTTTTTTCATCCTAAATTCTTCCCTTCTCCATAAATCTGACAGGTAAACTATTCCTTGCTCTCTTAATATGCTTATGGTATCACCCTTTATTTTTAAGTTATGTACTGTAAAGCCAAACACAAGCAAATCTCCTGAGGACTTCTGCTATAAATAACTTTAAAGTTCTTATCACATAGTATAGGGAACTCTCTAATTATTCAACAGTAAACTAAATCAAAACATTCACAGAAATCAAAGTAAAACTTTCACAACAATATAACATAACAACTTAGTAGTAAGGTGGTCACATAGTCTTAAACAAAAGATATCATTCAGTAAGTCACAATCTCAATGAATCAATATAAAGTACCCATCTAAAGTCTTCTTTCATCTTGATTAGAGACTGGCTTCCAATCATCCTTAACTCAATCATTCTTAAGGATCAATCACCTTAAGTGGTACAAAGTGCAAAGGTCTCCTACCCCTAGCTAAAAGAGTGTTAATCTTGTCACTAAACATTATGTACCCAAGTAAAGGTACTTTCATCTTGACTGGAGGCTGATTTCTAAACTCCATGGCTCCTCTTCCATGCTCCCAGCTCTTGCCTGAATTCCTACAACTGTCACAGATAGGCAGTTCTCAGATCCTGTTTCAGTTCGAAATTTACAGGGACTAGTCCAATTCAAGCCCTTTTCAGGCTCTGTTTCTGGGAAGACAAAACTCAACAGAGCCACAACAATATTTACACACATCAAACTTAGCAGAGTTACAACAAAATTCATACAAATTGCCATAAATATCATCTAAATTCACTTTCCATCTGTGAGATCAACACAGTTCAACAGACAGAAGGCTTTGGTCTGACAAAGTAACACAATTCAACAGGCAGAATATTTCTGTCTGACAAAATAACACAAACACAAATCAACACAGACAGAATAGACAGAGAATGCCAACACCATAAGTGTTCTTCCTCTCAGTTCTGCTTGGTCCCAGTTCATGATCCTGATTTTATATGTTCTTTTCCTTCCTGTTCCATCCTTCCTGTTGCACCAGAAAGTTCCTCCCAACACCAAATCACAGGCTGGATTCAAAGGCACTTGAATAGCTGAAACAAGGAGCTAAGTAGTTGAATAAATGAAACAAGGAGCTAAGTGCCATTTTGTACCCATTCTTCTATTTTTTCATTCTTTATATATTTTTTTCTTATTTTTTTCATCTCTTATAACTTGGTTATCTTCCCCTTGCCCAATTCTGACTTTTAAGGAGTCATTTTCTTCTTTAAGATTCCCAATCTCCTTTACTACTAGGTAAACTTTCTTTCCATAATCTTGTTTTTCTTGTATTATTATCATTTTTCTACTTAGTTTTTCCTCAGTCTCTCTCATTTGATTTTAAATATTTTTTTTTCAGTTCTTCAATGAATTCTTTTGGGCAGGTGACCATTTGACATTACTCTTTGGTGCAGAAGAGGGTTTCTTTGCTTTAATATCCTCCTCTGAAAATGTATATCAGTCTTCTCTATTCCAATAGTAGCTGTTTATGGTTGGATTCTTTCTCCTTTGCCTCCACTTTATTTTTCTTTTCTGTGGTAATATTAATTTTTATAATCACCTCTAGTCCTGAGGTATGGAGTATGGTGTCTCTGACCTCAGATGCTCTTTACTTCTCCCCTCTGACCTTGAACTAAAAATAAGACCTACAGCCTCCTATAAATGCCCACAGACAGGAGTATGCTGCTCCACTTCTTTTGCATTTACTAGGCGTGTGCTGGTTCTTTCTCACCTCCAACATATCTCTGCAACACAATTGAGTCTGGTTTTCCTTGTCAGCAGAGGTTCCCTAGATCTTCCCCAGATCAAAAGCCCAATGTCTGGGACAGGGGCAGGAGCGGGAAAGGTCCTGTGGCTGGGGCCAAAGCAGGCCCCCACCAGCTAGCCACTTATAATTTAAGAGGTCCCTAGCCATGATGTATTTCTCTTCACAGGAATGAAACTTCATCCTGGGATTTTTCTTCAGATTGTCTCTGATTGTCCCAGGAGGCAACATGACTCAGGCATTGGTATTTTGTCTGCTTGTGCCTTTGTTAAGCCTTGACTTCCCAGGAGCAGAGACTGTGAAGGATTTAAGGTAGACTGGACTCTGTGAGCTTCAGCATGGAACAGGTACTGCACAGAGAACTGACCAAGGAACTGGGAGCTATCTGCCTTTGAACCTAGGTGACTGTTTGGTGGATTCAGGTAGGAGCTGCCTGCCTCAAATCAAGATGGAAAGATCTCTCCATGGGTAGAATTGTGAAGAAATTTTGATTTACTTGTAACTAAGGGATGGATGGCTTGAGTATGTCCCAATACCCTTCAGCAGAGTACTGAATAATGACTGATGACTGAGTAGTGACTTATGATTGAATAGCAATTGATGATTGAATAAGTGACTGATTCATAACTTAGTTTGCCCCATGAGTGGAGAACTTTGACTTTTGTATTTTGTGACTTTAAGGAGGCAAACCTCCTTAAAGATGATTGAATTATTGAGTTGATTGAATGATTGATTTACTAAGTGATTGATTGACTAAATAAATGTACTTTCTTCAAAACTTTGTGGCCAATGTAGTGAAAACCATGTGGCCATTTTATTGATTAGCTATTGTGAATGCTGTATTTTGATTTTCTGTGATAAGTTGTAACATTGTCAATGCTGTATCTTGATTTTCTGTAAATATTTTGCTCTGATTGTTATTGAATAGAATGTTCACTATACTATGTAATCAGAATCTTGAAAAGCTGTTCACAGTAGCATTACTCTGGAAAGCTGCTCATGCTTTGGATTTACATTATGGCATAGTCAGCAGGATTACAATGTATAAGGCTGCTATTTGCTACAGCATCCATGGCCATTTAGATTGAGATTATAAGGCCAAAGATCCTGGAGGGGTGGAATGTAATGGCAAGCACAGATATAATTCACACCTTGTGCAAGCTATTGAATTAACACATTGTTTCAGTTCAAGATTCTTTTGAGACTTTTATCAAGTCTGATAAGAAACAGAATATGTGAACCCCACAATTTGATAACCCTAGAACTTGTGAACTCTGGGAGAGGAGATAATGACTACATAAGGAGAGCCCCAGAGCTAGAGATGGAAAAAATGAGAAGAGGTCTCTTGTAGTGGCAGAGTCAAGAAGGAGAAACCTTGGGTTATCCTGTCACTCTGTTTGTCTGCTCTGTCTGTGTTGATGTTTGTTTGTGATAGTTTGTATAGAAGCCCTGGGACCTTACTGGAAGTCCTGAAAGAGGATTTTCTGGTTGTATGTTTACAGAAGGCCTGGAGGAGTGTTTTGGAGGTCCTGGGACTTTACTGATGATTTGTGCTGACGTCTTGGGCCTTTTTTGTGGGTCTGTTTTGATTTCTATATTGATGATTTGTGTTGAGTTCTCAGATCTTCTTGGTGGGTGTGAGTTGATTTCACAGACAGATAGTAAATTGATGATGGTGAAGGCAATAGGTATGAGTCAAGCTTTGTCTTGCCAAAAACAGGAACTGTGAAGGACTTAAGGTGGACTGGACATTGTGAACTTCAATATGGAATGGGAACTGGATGAAGAACTGGACAAGGAGTTGGACAAGGAACTGGGAGCTACCTGTCTTTGAAGCCAGGTGACAGTTGGAGCTGGGATCATGGAAGAGGAACCATGGAAGCTGAGAGCCAGTCTTGAGTCAAGGTGAAAGAAGACTTTGCTTGTATACTGTGTACTGACTGAGAAGATTAAGATTTACTGTGACCTAGGGGTGGAGAACTTTGATTTTTGTACTTTGTGATGGAATTAGGGATTTTGTGATTGACTAAATAAAAGTACTTTATTTAAAACTATGTGACCACTTCAGTGAAAATTATGTGGCCATTTTAGTGATGTCATTGAGTTGTAATAACGTCAATGCTGTATTTGATTTTTTGTGATAAGTTGTAACATTGTGAATGCTTTACCTTGATTTTCTATGAATGTTTTAATCCAATTTGTTATTGAATAAATAGAGAGTTCACTATAATATGTAATCAGGTCCTTGAGAGCTGTTCACAGCAGCAGTCACCTGGAAAGCTGCTCATGCTTGGCTTTACATATGGAGATCACTATTATTAAAATTCTTCTTTTACAGATTACTCAGTGGAAGTGGAGGAGTTGGTCAGTATATTCCTGATGAAATGTTTTAGCCCAGTACATCTGACAAACTTAATATAATAAAATGTGAATAACAAAGACTATAAGGTATTAAGGTGTCAAATAAAGAGGAGCAACTCAATAACTAAGAACCACCATGGTAAGTGGGGTGAATTTAAAGTAGATGAGATAAGAGATGACTTTATGCACATGAGAATTGTGAGTTGAGAACCAGGTGGCCAGAATTCTCAGGAACTGAGCTGCAGAAAGTAACAGGATCCATATCAATTATGTGAGATTTGTGCAGCTAAAAACACTGCGCTCAAGTATCACGTCATCGTGAAATCAGAAGGCATTTAGATATTTGGTGGGCAGAGTATATAGAGGAAGTGCCAGATTCAATTCCTTCCTCAAACATTTGCTAATAGCAAATCTTAAAGCATTATTTAAATGCTAGCTATAACTATACTTATAAGAAGGTAAATGACTTAAGAATTCTTTACTGACAAATGTATGAGACGGTTCCTAAACCAGTTTCTCTACTAGTGTTATGTGTGTGTGTGTGCGCGCGCGCGCGTGTGTGTGTGTGTGTGTGTGCGCGGTATCCTTGACTTACAATATAAAAAATTATTAAGAAATTTCACCTATTCCATGTATTTTTTTCCTTAATGTAGTTTCTTTTATGATTAAAGCTCCACAAAACCCTTTACTTTGAAATATGTTTAACTACTGGCTGACTATTAAAGAGAGTAAAGCATATGGTCTAAGTGGGCTATAGTATTTTTACTATTGACCCAGAAAATAGCTTCTACCTACAGGTAGCAACTTCAGGAGAGAAAATATCGTAGAGGGTGGGGACATGTTATAGCATGTACTTGCAATGGGAATGTAAATTTTTAAGATCTTCCAGGCCCCTAGGCTAAAGTGCACCTGGAGCCTGGGGTGGGAAGCTTGTTTTTCAGTAGATACTTTTTGATTGGCCAGTGGGCCCAAAAGGTTGTTACATTCTCTGACCCAAGAGAAGGCTATATAATCCCTGATGTGAGGCTTTGCTTTGGGGCTCACTTTGAGAAGTGTTCTGTGATTTGATCAGATGAAACTCTAGTAAGCCATTGTCCAGCGCCCCCCGGCTTTGAAACCCAGATGTTGATTTGGTATGGATGTAATGGTTGGACAGTTTGTAAAACTGTCTACTTGATATGTTTCTCTGTCTTGATAATTCTGTCTGTATATTCTGAAGTTCAGGGTGCTTACCTTTTTCCCCTGAACTAGGTTAATGATACATATTTGACTTATTAAAGTAGGCTTGTCAACCCATTTTGATTTGCTTTCCTTTAACAAAGCAGATCTAAGAACCTGTGTTGGCAGACACTCTGGGGAGGCTGCGGTGCTTGCTGATACAGTACTGTACCAAACATTGTGCAACTCTGATCATGGGATTAATAAAAAAAAGATCTTTGAGATATTAATTTCAAGTAAATTCAAGTCTATTTCATTTTCACAGGAGAAAAAGTATAAAATTCAAATGGGAATAAACAAAGAAATGGTTATAATTTTCCATGTAATTCAATAACTTCCATTTATACATGAGGTGACCAAGGCCCAGAGAAAGGAAACATTTTTTCTAATATCATGAAACTCTTTTTTGAATATAGCTCCTCTTCATACAAATCCAAAATTTATTACCAGGACAATAAATACCAAGAGAACAAAGCCAACAATGCAACATCCATACATGGAAGCATTGTTTGTGGCAAATGGGGACATTTTAAATGCTGTGGATAAGTTCACTCACTTTGGCAATGTACTTTCAAGGGATATAAAGATAGATGATTAGGTTGATACATACATTGTCAGAGCTAACTTAGCTTTTGGGAACTCCAAAAGAAAGATTGAGGGAGAATAAATATTGGACCAGCTATCAAACTGAAGATTGACATAGCCATTGCGCTAACTTCATTGTTACATGCTTGTGAAATGTGAACATTCTACCAGTGCCATGCCAGAAAATTGAATTACTTTCATTTAAATTGTCTTAGGAATATCCTGAAGTTTACCTAACCAGATAAAATTCTAGACCTTGAGGTCATCTCTCAAGCTGAACTACCAAACATTCAGACAGTTTCAGAATGTGGCTCTGATGGACTGCTCACATATCCCGAATACCAAAGATAAGTTCTAAAAGACTATTTTATCTAGAGCTAGCACCAGACATGCACTCACATGGAGGTCAAAAGAAGAGATACAAGGACACTCTCAAGCTCTCTCTGAAGAACTTTGGAATCAGTTGTGAGAAAACAGAGACTCTGGCATAGGACTGCCCAGCATGGCATGCTGGCATCAAAGAAAGCAGGGTGCTGTATGAGGAAAGCAGAGTTGCAGTAGCACAAATCTAGAGACATTGTAAAATCCAATATTTAAGTGGAATATTTGGATTCAATTTTTGGTAGTCTTCTAAGTTCATATTGGACTAATTAGCTATTGTCAAATACAATGTACTATGACCCCAACATCATGAGGTCATTGGTTATCTTCAAGTACAAAGGAAGAACAAAAAGAGGAATATTAAATACTTTTGCAATTCAAAAAATGAGTAATTATGATCTGCCTTTCATACAGATTTTTGTCATAAAACAAAGGAAAGCTAAAATAATGTACACTCCAAAAAGGGAAAGAAAACAGAGAAGTGCAAGCTATTCTCAAGAAAAGAAATTAACAGAGAGCCCTTATGTTGCGCAGTGAGTAGAGCACTGGCCCTGGAGTCAAGAGGACCTGAGTTCAAATTCGGCCTCAGACACTTGACACACCTACTAGCCATGTGACTTTGGGCAAGTCACTTAACCCCAATTGCCCTCCAGAAAAAAAAAAAAAAAAGAAATCGACAGTTAGATCTTCATTTTCATTGTGTTAGACTTTATCATATTTTTATATTTTTCAATTTTTGTCTAATCTATTTTTCCCTGCCCCTCCTTTCTTTTCCAAGTTTACCTAAAGAATGATTGGTTCAACACATAAGTGTCAAAAATTATGTTGAATCTACCCAGTTGGGAAACAGATACACATGTTTGCAGAAATAGGCAAAAGGGAGAAGCCCTGAAGTGCTGATAAATGGTATACATAGCAGGGGGTCCCAGTAGCCAGCTGGCAGAACCCACACAATGCCAATATAGAATTATCTTTAACATGATTGTTTTGGCAGTTTCTGTGTTCCCTTTTGAATTCACAGAATGATTTTGGGAAATAAACCTTGTGACTTGTAATAATGCAAATCTAATTTAAACCCTTAAGGACATCACAGCAAAAGACTTTGAAGGCAAAAATGAAGGCCTATTTCTAGTATTCACTGTCTCACACCTGGATATAAATGCAATCAGCATGTAAAAGGACCACTTCCACTCAAAACAACTACAATGACATGCAAGCAACTACGACATTGTATTTTTTGGCAACATTAATCAAGGATAAAGGGTTTGTTTTAAAATAAAAAAAAAACTTGCAAATCTTTAAGAATTTTAAACTTTAACCTATTCATTTATATAGATTAATCCTATTTCTTTCTCTATTTGATGAATGTGAGAAAATGAAACAAATTATTATAATGATCTGATTAAAATGATTACATTGAGAAATATGGTAGGTTACATTTACATAGTACTTTAAAATTTTCAAAACACTTTATTTTCACTATCTCATTTGAGAAAGACAATGATGTATCATCATTTTAGGCAAATTTTGTATTTTTCCAAATCAAAAGGAAGTAAAATTCACAAAAAAATGAAATGCTATTTTGAAATATCCAATGTCAACTCCATAACACTCTCTTTTTGTGTGTATATTAATAATTTTAAACAAATTTCATCACACACTTCTCTGAATCTTAATTTTACATTCCTCCAGCAATTTTTCATGGATAATCTAAGAAAATTAATAATGAGCTAAATATAAGAGAAATCATTATTCTTTTATATTTACCATATCAAAGTATGGAATATGAGAAATTATGTTTTAAATAGCAATTTTATTTTTATGAATGGTGGGGTCAATATTGATAGTTATTATTGTTTTGTCTACAGTGAATATGTGGGTATTTTATTTAACCAGTAAATAGTGTATTTTTATTTGTTATTAAGTTATTTATTTTGAGTTTTCAACATTCATTTCAATAAGTTTTCAATTTTCTACCCTCCTCTCTCTCCTCCCTCCCCAAGACAGCTTGCAATCTGACATGAGCTCTGCACATATATTCCTATGAAACACGTTTTCAACATTAGTCATGTTGCATAGAAGATTTATAATGAATGGGAAAAACCATTAGGAAGAAAAAAAAAGAAAATAGTCTATTTCATTCTGCATTCCAACAGTATAATTCTTCCCCTCTATGTAACTGGCATTTTCCATCAAGTGTCCTTTAAAAATTTTTTTAAGTCTTTGCATTGTTGAGAAGGACTAAGTCTATCAAAATCAGTCCTCACAAATTGTGTCTATTACTGTGTACAATGTTCTCCTCATTTTGCTCCCCTCACTCAGCATCAGTTCATGTAATTATTTCCAGGTTTTTTAGAAGTCCACTTGATCATCATTTCTTATACCACAATAATATTCCATTACATTCATATGCCACAATTTGTTTCACCATTGCTCAATTGATGGACATTCTCTCAAATTCCAGTTCTTGGGCTTGACCAAAAAAAAAATGCTATAAATGTTTTTTTTAATTTTTTTTACATGTGGTTCCTTTTCTCATTTTTAGTATCTCCTTGGGTTATAGCCCTGTTATGGGAATGAGAATCTAAGATCTTCCCTGCCCCTAGGCCCTTTGATAAGCTTAAGTATACCTGGAGCCTGTGGAGGGAAGCTTGGTTTTCAGGAACATCCACACCTTGGTGCCCTGTGATTGGGAAGTTAGTCAAGAGGGTTGCGGCATTCTCTGAGCCAGAAGAAGGCTATATAAACCCTGATATGAGGCATTGTTTTGGGACTGGCTTTGAGAAGTGTTGTGTGATTTGAGCAGATGAGACTCTGGACAGCCATTTAGCACCCTGGCTTTGAAAACCCAGATCTTGATGCTTCCCTCTCTGGTAACTGACTAGGTATGGATGTAATGGTCAGACAGTTGGAGGCCTGTCTCCTGATATGTTTCTCTGTTCATAACCTCTGTATTCTCTGAAGGTCAGGGTGCTGACCTTTTTCCCTCTGAACTATGAAAATGACATATGTTTGTTTAAAGCAAGATTGTTAGCCCATTTTTAGTTGCTGTCCTTTAGAAAAGCAGATCTAAGAACCTGTGTTGGCAGCCACCCTGAGGAGAGTGGGGTGCTTGTTGCTACACTGCTCTAGTTGATTTTCTCTTTTATGAGCTGATTTACCTTGAACTCTGAGGGAAGGGGTGCAAGGGTTTGGGTTCAATGTTTTGGGGCAGGAATTCATCTAGACTAGATTCTATTTACACTCTGAAAGAAGTAATATGCCCTAGTTATATGTCCTGCCCAAAATCCAGGAGAATGATCTTCGAGGATTACAACAATCCCATCTATCAGGGTCTGTTCTTGAATTCTTAAATTAAAAAAAAAAAACCTGGATGCTAATTAATAATAGGTTGTTAACAGAAAAACAAATCCTCCACAATAAATGGTTAGAATGAGTCATTTTTTTCACCTTAAGAAGACTAAAATGGTGGAAGGAGAGGTCTTTGACAATGAGATTGAGGCTGGCTTGGGCCACATGTTGTGGCAAAACTAACTGTGAATCTTGGAATTGGCAACAGGAATTTCAAGAACACTCAAAGTAGGGGCGGCCAGGTAGCACAGCGAGTAAGAGCACCGGCTCCAGTGTTGAGAAGACCTGGAGATCGAATCCCGGGCTCAGACACTTAGCACCTACCCAGAAACACCTGGCCGTGTAACCTTGAGCAAGTTACTTAACCCCAATTGCTTAGGGGCGGCCAGGTGGCTCAGCAAGTAAGAGCACCAGCCCCAGTGTTGGGATGACCCGGATGGGCTCAGATACTCAGCACCACACCCAGAGGTGGCTGGCCATGTAAACTTGAGCAAGTTACTTAACCCCGATTGCTCTAAAAAAAAAAAAAAAAGAACACTCAAAGTAGAGAATGTAAGTGGTTCTGGCAACTGGACAAAAAAAAATTACAAAATAATCCTTTTCTAACATAGGCAACTCTATTGTCTATACCTACTTCTAGGTCATAGTGACAGGGCAGAGAGGGACACTTGAAGTTACAAAGAAGCAGGGTCTTTGAGAAACCATATCACTTTACGTCCCAAGAGGATGTGAGAAGCAGTAGCAATTGCAATCATAATGGAATTAGAGGCCCTTCCTTGATAAAGACTAGAGTGCAGACCAGGGACCACCTCTCCCAAGATCACATCTCCCTGTAACAAGAGAAAATTTCCAAAGCCCAAGAAATAATTCTGAAAACAGCAATGTGAAAAAAATACTAAGACTTGACACAGCCCCCTCCCAATCCCTATTCCACCCCAGTAATGAAGCCCAACTTTACCACAAAGTTCAAAGCAGGAAATAAATTGGCAAAATGAGCAAACAACAAAAAACAGCTGCCACTAGAAAGACTATGGTGATAGGGTGAAAATAAAAAAAGACAACAATGTCAACATGAGAAGCAAAGCACAAAGAAAAATGTGGATTGGAGTCAAGTACAACAGGAATTATTGGAAAATTGATGAAAACATTTACCTTATAGTATTAGTATTTTATTTTTTACCAGTTACATGTAAAAAACATTTTCAACATTTATTTTAAAAATTGAGTTCCAAATTCTCTTTTTTCCCCACCTATTTCATTGAGAAGACAAGCACTTTGATATATGTTATCCATGTGTAGTCCTGTAAAACATATTTCCATATTAGTGATGATGTAAAAGAAAATATAGATCAAAATAACCCCCCTATAATAAAGTAAAAAAGTATGCTTAAATCTGTATTCAAACTCCACTAGTTCTTTCAGTGGGGAAGGATAGCATTTTTCATTAGTTCTTTAGACAGGGAAGCAAGTGGTGCAATGAACAGAGCACCAGTCCTGGAGTCAGGAGGGCCTGAATTTAAATCTGGCCTTAGACACTTAACAGTTACTAGCCATGTGACTTTGTACAAGTCACTTCAACCCAATTGCCCTGCCTTCCCCCTCCAAAAAAAAAAGTCCTTCAGATTTGTCTTGTAACATTGTATTTGTAAGAATAAGTCATTCACAGTTGATCATCTTACAATATGACTGTTATTGCCACACAATGTTATCCTGTTTTTACTCATTTCACTTTGAATTAGTTCATGTAAGTCTTTCCAGGTTTTCCTGGGAGCACTTAGCTCACCATTTCTCACAAGAGTATTCCATCACAATCATATACCACAACTTGTTCAGCCATTACCTAATTGATGGAAATCCCCTCAGTTTCCAATTGTTTGTCACCCCCAAAAAGAGTTGCTATAAATATTTTTGTTTATATATAGGTCCTTTTCCTTCTTTTTTGGTAGAGAGAGCTATTAGTGGTATTGTTAGGTCAAACACTCTACATGGTTTTATAGGCTTTTATATGCCTTATAGCCCTTATAGGCATAGTTCCAAATTACTTTACATAAAGACTGAATCAGTTCACAACTCTACCAAAAGTGAATTAATGTCTCAATTTTCTCACACCCCCAGCAATATTTGTCATTTTCCTTTTCTGTCCTATTAGCCATTTTAAAAGGTATGAGACAGTACCTCAGAATAGCTTTAATTTGTGGGCAGAGCTAAGATGGTGGAATAAAGGCAGGGATTCACCTAAGCAGTCCCTCAAAGCCCTCCAAATACCTATAAAAATAACTGTAAACAAATTCTAGAGAAGCAGAAACCATAAAATCATGGAGTGAAAAAAATGTCCAATTCCAAGACAATCTGGAAGGTCTACAGGAAAGGTCTATTGCAATAGGCTAAGAATAAAGCACAGTCTAGCACAGGCTGCCCCAGTACAGACCTGGTCCTAAAGAGCTCAGAGAAGACCTCACAGGACTGAATCACTGGCAGCTGTGGTGATTCCAAGACTTTTCAACCCACAAATACTAAAGACAACTTAGAAAGTCAGTAGGAAAGGTTTGTTGGACCTTGGTAAGGTAGGACCACTGTCAAGTCCCCACTCCAGCTCAGCCTCAGCTCCAGCAAACCAGGAGAGGGCCATGAGAGTAACTGAATCAGTAGTGGCTGTGGCAGTAGAAACTGCAGCAAAACCTAGTTCCAGAGGTCTTAGGCCACAGGCAGTAAAGGGATTGAAACACTGGTCAGAAGGACATTAGAGGGATCTTTTTGCTGATGCTGAGTCAGGATTCCTTTGCTTTGCCCATAACTGCATCAGGGTCATAGCCCTGGGTGGCAGTCACAAGGTGAGGAGGATCATTGACATAGTAGAGCTTGAGGCAGCAGTAGAGAGGGAACCCTTCTCACAGTTCCAGGGAAGAAAGAGTGCATGTGGTCACTAACAGATGAGAGCACAGGCCAGGACAGGAGTAAGTGCCCTGCTTAGATCCTACCAACTGGAAGAACTGAAAACTTATAGGTTCCTTGAATTAACTCTGAAAATGGCTACACAAAACCCCTGAAGTTTGGAACAGCATGCCCTTCACACTGGAATCAGAGTCCTACCTTAACAAAGAATTAAAAGGTCAAGTGATAGGCTTGGAAAATTATCAAATGATGGGAAAAAATCAGACCATAGAGACACTTGGTGAAGAGAAAGATTAAAACATGCACCCAGAAGATGACAACAAAGCCAAAGCTCCTATATGGTATCAGGGCATAGAAGATTTCAAAAAGGATTTTGAAAATTAAATAAGATAAGTAGCAGAAAAACTGGAAGAGAACTCATAGTGATGCAAGAAAATCATGAAAAAAAAAATGAATCAACAGATTGGTAAAGGAGATCCCAAAAATGCTGTAGAAAATAACACCCTATAAAATAGATTAACCCAAATGGCAAAGAGTTCCAAAAAGTCAATGAGGAAAAGAATTGCCTTAAAAGCAGAATTGGCAGGGAAGAGCCAAGATGGCTACATAGAAGCAGGAAAATTCCCTGTGCTCCCTGCATAACTAATTCAAATAGCTATAAAAATGACTCTAAACAAACTTTAAGACTACAGAACTCAGAAAGTGACAGATAGAAAAAAATCTCCAACTGAAGGCAGCCCAGCAGGGCAGCAGAAAGAGTCCATTGCAGAGTGCTGGGAAAAGAGCCCAGCCCCACATAAGTCCGAGGTTTTATTTTTTTTTTTAAGCGATCGGGGTTAGGTAACTTGCTCCAGGTTACATGGCCAGTTATTTCTGGGTGTGGTGCTGAGGATCTGAGCCCGGATTTGATCCAGGTCATCCCAACACTGGAGCCGGTGTTCTTACTTGCTGAGCCACCTGGCCGCCCCTAAGCAATTGGGGTTAAGTAACTTGCTCAAGGTTACATGGCCAGGTGTTTCTGGGTGGGTGCTAAATGTCTGAGCCCGGGATTCAATCTCTAGGTCTTCTCAACACTGGAGCCAGTGCTCTTACTCGCTGTGCTACCTGGCCGCCCCTGAGTCCGAGGTTTTAGCCTCAGGGCGGCCTAACCAGCTACAGCTAGAGGGACTTTGAGAGAGTATGTCACCAGCAGCTGTGCATGTTTCCAGAAATATTAACCCATAAATGCCAAAGACAAAGTGACAGGTCAGGGTGAACTTTAGGAACAGGGAGTTTGGGAGTATGGTCTAGCCTCTGCCCTGAGAGGGAAAAGCAGATTAGGGCACAGCCACCACTGTGTGGTTGCTTCAGACCTCATGGCCTGCAGATTGTAGGGGGACTAATCAACCATTCTAAGGGGTATTAGCTCTTGCTTTAACTTGCTTGGATGTCTATTGCTGTCTTTGGTGGAGGTCCAGGGGTGGGTGACAAGGTGCTAGAACAGATGGAGGCTTCAGAGAGTGAAGCCAACAAATAGCTCCAGCAGCTATGAAAACCCCAGTAATTTGGGACAAAGCTCTTCTCTCTGGAAAAAGAGTTCAACTGTGGCAAAAAGCTCAAAAGTCAAGTAATTGAGTGGCAATATGAGCAAGCAAAGGAAGCAAATCAAGCACAGCAATCCAACTTTGGATTCCTTTTTTGGGAACAAAAAAGATTAAATATGGAAGACAATGAAGTCAGAACTCCTCCACCAAAAGCTTCCAAAAAAACTAGAAACTGGCTACTGGCCATAGAGGAACTTAAGGAGGATTTTGAAAACCAAATAAGAGAAGTAGAGGAAATATTGGGAAGAAAAATGAGAGCAATACAAGAAAATTATGAAATGATAATCAACAACCTGACTGAAGAAAATAACACCTTAAACAATAAACTAAATTTTTCCAGATGGAAAAGGAATCTCAAAAGCTCACTGAAGAGAATCATTCCTTCAGAATTAGATTGGAGTGAAAGGAAGCTACTGACTTTAAGAGAAATCAAGATACTATTAAACAGATCCAAACACACACACACACACACACACACACACACAAAATAGAAGGCAATGTGAAATATCTCATTGGGAAAACCACTGACATGGAAAATAGATCTAGGAGAGATAATTTAAAAATTATTGAACTGGGATGGCCAGGTAGCACAATGAGTAAGAGCACCAGCTCCAGTGTCAGGATGACCAGGGGATTGAATCCGGGCTCAGACACTTAGCACCCACCCAGAAACACCTGACCGTGTAACCTTGAGCAAGTTACTTAACCCCGATTGCTTAAAAAAATATATTGGACTACCTGAAAGCCATTATCCCAAAAAGAACCTAGAAATCACCCCTCAAGAAGTTCTCAAGGAAAATTAGCCTGATGTTTTAGAATAAGAGGGCAAAATAAAGGTTGAAAGAATCCACCAACCATCTCTTGAAAAAGATCCCCAAAATAAAACTCCTAGGAATATTATAGCCAGGTTCCAGAGTTTCCAGATCAAGGAGAAAATATTACAAGTAGACAGACAAAGTGTCAGTGCCACCCAGTTCTACTCAGTCCGAGCTTTTATATATCATTACAGTCTCCCTCTTCTGCCCACTTCTTACATCCTTCCTATTCCAGTTTTTGGCAAGTCCCTTACACTGTGGAGTTCACAGGTTCTGTTTCTAACAAACACTTCATATAATCACTGTAAGACTGGAAGACACTTGAACTAAAACAAGGTGTTAGATATTTTAATAATTGAAACAATGAGCTAAATACTCCTTTGCTTGCCATTGCACTAATGCAACCAAGATTAGAAGGAAATCAGAAAGTTGGGAAACAATTTTTTGTAGTGATTTTTTCTGATAAAAGCCTCATTCCTCAAATATCTTGAGAACTGAGTAAATTTATAAGAACACAAGACACTCCTCAATAGATGAGTGACAAAAGCATATGAACAGATACTTTTCAGAGGAAGAAATTAAAGCTATCTTTCACCATTAATTAGAGAAACAAAAATTAAAACAACCCTGATATACCACAAAACACCTATCAGACTGACTAACATGAGAAAAAGGGAAAATCATGAATGTTGGAGAAGATGTGGGAAAATGGAACATTAATGATTTGTTGGTAAAGTTATGAACTAATCCAACAATTCTAGAGAGCAATTTGGAACTATGTTGAAAGGGCTATAAAACTTTGAATATCGTTTGATCATGCAAAACTACTACTAAGTTTGTAGCCCAAAGAGATCATAAAAAAGGGAAAAGGACCCACAGGTACAAAGATATTTATAATAGCTCTTTTTGTGGTGGCAAACTATTGAAAACTGTCGAGTGTCTATCAATTGGTGAATAGCTGAAAAAGTTGTGGCATTTGAATGTAATCAAACAGTATTATGCTATAAGAAATGAGGAGCAGGCATACTTCAGAAAAAATCTTGGAAAGACATATATGAACTGAGGATGAATGAAGTGAGCAGAACAAGGAGAACATTGTGGATAGTAACAATCACATTGTGTGATGACTGACTTTGATAGACTTAGTTGTTCTTGACAATGCAAGGTTCAAAGACAACTCCAAAGACTAGCAATGGGAAAAAAAAAGCTATCCACATCCAGAGAAAGAACACTGGAGTCTGAAGGTATATGGAAGCAAACTATTTTCACTGTTTTTTGCTTTCTCTTTTCTTCTGATTCTTTAACAATATAATTATCAAAATATGTTTAACATGATTGTACACATATATGTACATATTTGTACATATACATATATAATGCAAATGAATCCTTTTGTTGTCCTGTGAAGGAGGGAACAAATGGAAGGCATGGGGAGGCAGGAAGGGGAAAACTTTGGAACACACGTCTCCATAAGACATCAGAAAAAGAGATAGAAAAATCAAATGAAAAGCAAAAAGGAAAAAAACATGTGAAATACCTAATTGGAAAAAAAAAATACTGGCCAGAAAAGTAGATTGATGAGAGATATTTTTTTAAATGGAATGCCTGAAAGCCATTATCAAAGAAAGAGCCTAGTCATTTTGTATGTAGATAGATAGATAGATAGATAGATAGATAGATAGATAGATAGATAG
>NW_027187314.1:5457277-5467282 GCF_028583685.1 Petaurus breviceps papuanus
TAGATAGATAGATAGATAGATAGATAGATAGATAGATAGATAGATAGATAGATAGATAGATAGATATGGATCTGGATATGAAAGAGAAATTGGCCTTTGAACATTAGGAGTGGAGGTATCTAAAATTGCATATCTCCTGTTTCTTTAGAGCTACTGCAATTCTGCTTTGTAGAGCACACACAGTGCCTTCTTTGATGTGGGCATGTCATGCTTGTTGTTCTTTGGCCAGTGTCTCCATGTCATGCAATCACTTGCAGAGATCTTCAGAGAGACCTTGAGAGTGTACATGTATTGCTTCTTCTAACTACCATGTAATATTCATATAAACTATTTGTGACCTATCTGTGATAGAACCTTACTTGCTAATACTGGTCTGATCAGCTACAATTGAATGTCTAGTTGTATCTTGAGTTCAAAATAGTGATGTGATTTTGGTCCTCTTTGAGAACAAAGAACAACAACTGGCCAACCAAGCAAGTCACAAAAGAGAAGAAAGATCAAAGGATGAAAGAATATGGGTTTTTTAGAGAGGGAGATGATATCTTTCTAGACAGGAGAAAAGGAGTGAGTAGACAGGAAGCAACTGAAGATAAGTGAGAGGAATGATAGAAATAACAATATTCCAGAGCAGGCAGATTATGATGGGATTGCTGATACATATAAAGATGTTTACCTTGGAAGCAAGAAGAGGTATCTCTTCATTAGAAACAGATATTAAGGAGTAGGAAGTGGAAGAAGGCAGAATAGTGATGCTAGATGTAAAGAGGAGAAGATAGAAGTCTCAGCAAAGGGTCTCAATATTTCCGTGAAATATGAAATAGCTTCTCAGCTGAAAAAGTGGTGAGAGGGGAATTCCAGGACTTTTGAAGAGAGATGAAAAAATTGGAAAAAATTACTGTTTGTGCGATACTGAATTGATTAGGAATGGGCCGAAAAGTTGGCTTGTCACAGTGAAGACCCAGTTGAGGCTATATAACATAAATTTGTAGAAGATTCAGGCAGCATGGTTTTGTGATTTTCCATAGTTTTGTTGAGCAGTGTTAGTAGGAAAGGAAGAAGGCAGTGAATAGTGAAAGTAATCTAAGACTCTGGTTTGGTGTATAAGGCATTGATAACGTAATGACCGAGTTACAATGTGAGAATATTTAATGAAAAACCTAGGAAAGTTAACAAATTTTAATCCAATACACTTTCTCATTAGAGATAACTTTGAAATTTCTTCCTCAAAAGACTATAATATAATTTAGTAGCTTTTTTTTTTCAGAAAGGCATTTTCTGATCTCATCTTTTATGCTACCTAATTAATTCAGAATTATTGCCTTTCATAGTTAACAGAATGTATGGCATTAGTAATTCTGAATTCACATTGATAGAATAAATCTTTAAATATATAGAATTTCTCTAGATTCCTCAGGAGTTCAGAGATTATGCTATGAAATTCAATCGAGAAATTTCTTTCTCTCTTTCTACATACACACACACACACACACACATATATATAATACATATGGATATGTAAGTATGTTTGCTTTATTTCAATTTTCTGCACCCTTCCATGATCAATATTAAAATTAGACCATTAGTTTTATCATTATACACATTCAATGGAAGCCAAGTAAAAGGTAATGAATGTTAACTACAGGGTTGATACTAAGAATAATTTCCTGGTAGAGAGAGCTGTTAAAACATTGGCATGGCTCACCAAGGGGAATTAAAAATTATGTGGTTTTGGAGATTTTAAAAAATAGGATAGATTCTCATCTTCATAGCACGGCTTGTTAAACTGTCACTGAGACTGAATACAAGGAGATGGATTGAATGACCTCTCAATTGTCCTTCCAGAATATGGTACTAGAGAGAGAAAAACATAAGTATATATCCAATCATGTTATATATTCAAGACCTTCATTTCACTGACTAATATGTGACAGGTACAAATTTCAGGTGGAAATAAATGATTTGTTACTAATCCCCTAAGCTTACACTACACAGAATTTTTTAAAAGACTAATCCAGGAGTCATATGAAGTTTAGGCATTCATTAATAGAAGGAAGAACCTGAAAGAGAAAATTCTATATTAAAACAGTTCTTTGTATATTACTATAAGATCTACATGTGTCTCAGTGAGGCTTAACTAGCACTTATGTTGTCATATCCATACTTTGCATTGCATTCTCTGACCAGCTTGGTGCATAATAAATTGATACTGGTTTGGTCAAATTGTTATGGGAAAGGGAATATAGGATATTCCCTGACCTGTTTAGAGGCTTATGTGACTCTGAGAACCTTCCTTGAATTGAAAATATACTCTGCCCCCTAATTGGCTGAATGTGGTCACATGGAGCATTCTGTAGGAAGCTTGTTATTCAGGAATGCCCACCCCTTTTTGCTTTGTGATTGGGCAGTGGGTCATTATCTGAGTTATACCCTGATGGGAGATTTTGTTTTGGGATTCACTTTGAGAAGAGTTGTGTGACTTGGCCAGATGAGACTCTGGGCAGTCATTGAGCCCCCCAGCTTTGAAAACCCAGATATTAGTGCTTCCCTCTCTGGTAACTGACTAGGTATGGATGTAATGGTCAAACAGTTGGAAGCCTATCTGCTAATATTTCTCTGTATTTGTAGTCTGCTTGAAACTTATTTGTATTCTCTGAAGTTCAGGGTGTTGCCCCTTTTCCCCTGAACTAGATAAATGACATATGTTTGATTAAAGCAAGATTGCTAACCCATTTTGAGTTGCTTTCCTTTAGAAAAGCAGATCTAAGAAGATATGTTGGCAGGCATCCTGAGGATGCTAGGGGCTTGCTACTACATTAATGAAGGTGGTTTTGTTAATATTTCTTTTAGTGGTAATAAACATAATAAGAGGATTTAGACATAAAGGATGAAGTTAAACATTTGAGGTGACAGGTTTGAACAAGACTGGCATTAATTTTTATCATTTCCTTAACCTCAATCTACTTTAGGAGTTGCTCAATATACCTGGAATGAGAAAGCATCCATGGAGTATAATCTTTGTCATGGAAAGGAGTACCCACATTAATGAAATAACTGAATCCCCAGAGTATCAAAGTTCTGTGCATATAGCTGAAATTCAATTTATGGTTAATTTACCCAGATTTCTCACTTTACTTGAACTTCAATTAATCAAAATATTAAATAACTAATTAAAAATAGTTTATTTCATTAAATATTTTCCAATTATATGTAAAAAATCATTTTGACAGTCATTAAAAAAATGAGTTTCAAATTATTTCCTTCCCTTTTTTTCCGTCTACCCCATCTTGAGAAGGCAATTTCATTTTATTATTCATACAAGTGAAGTTATATCAAACATATTACCTTATTAGCCATGTTGCAGAAGAAAATGCAAAGAATATAAAACAATAAAAATAAAGAAAGCCAAAAAGTAATACTCTTGCATTCAGAATTCACCAGTTTTCTCTTTGGAGGTGGATAGCAATTATTTTCATGGGTCCTTTGCAATTATCTTGGATCATTTTGTTGATCCGAGTATACAAATCTTTCACAGTTAATCATCCTTAAGATATCACTTAGTGTGTACAATAACCTCCTTGGTCTGCTTTCTTCACTTTGAATGAATTCATATAATTCTTTCCAGGTATTTCTGAGACCATCCTGCTTATCACTTATAGCACAATAGTATTCCATTACAATCTAATACCACCTTTTGTTCAGCCATTCTCAAAGGCATCCCCTGGATTTCTAATTCTTTCCCCCCACAGTGTTTTCATTGTTCTTTTGATCTACTCTTTTTTCCTTAACAAGGAAGGATCTCTGATCCTTTGGGATTTCAATAGATGATATTCCTCAGCATCCCTGATCCCTTGGGACTGTAAGTGATACTGTTCCTCAGGGCCCCTACTCTGCCTTAACTATAAGTTCTGTTCTCTGTCCTTGAATTATCACCCTAAAGGGGGTATAGGCCAGGAGTGGGGAACCTGTGGTCTTGAGGCCACCTGTGGTCTTCTAGGTCCTTGGGTGTGGCCTTTTTCACTGAATCCAAGTTTTACAAAACAAAACCTTTGTCGTAGGGATTTGTTCTGTGAAGTTTGGATTCAGTGTTGCTCTTGAGGACATGGAGGGCTACATGTGACCTTGAGAACACAGTTTTCCCACTCCTCGTATAAGCAAAGGTGTTGTCATGCAGCATTGTGTCCTACATACAATGCTAGCACAGGACTACCCTTTAATCTCTTGCTGGCCAGTTGCCAGGTCCCTTTATTATCATTGCCTTGAGAGCTCCCAAAACTGCTTCTGCTTCTGTAACTGCCAAATCCTACTACTTTCATGGCTTTTTAAATTTAGAAGTAAAGAGAAAAATATGGGAGAATTTGGAAAATATCACTATAATATCTAGGATTAGGGTAATTAGGGTTCTTTAGCTTGATCTACACAGCACATATCCTAAATCTTCCATCATGTTTATGAATTTCAAACTAACTAAAGTAACATGGTATAGAGGAAAGTTCACTGGTTCAAGAAACAAAGTACTAAAATTCAAATCACACAACCTGTGTGGCATTGAAGAAGTCACTTAACCTCTTTGAAGCTCAGTGTCATATGTAAAATGAGGGCAATGTACTGAATCAATAATCTCATGATATTATGAAGTTTTATTTATGATAAATTTGGAAGTTCTTAGGATATGTACATATAAAGTAAAGGTTGAGTTTTCTCTAAGGATCTATTTATTCTAACCCCTAATAGATTAGACAAGTGGATTAGAGTTCATATGCCCAAATTGAGATTGCTGTGTAAAGATATAGAGAAATATGTGAAATATAAAAGGGGCTGGCTGATGCTGGTAGCCATGTGACTATTGGAACATGAACTCTCTGATGCTCCCTTTGACCTAGGTATGCTACATCTCTATTCCAGAAGAGATTCTGAAGGTTTGTGCAGAGGAAAACTCTTCTCTAATATCTTTAGTTCAACCTCCCATCTGCTCTTCCCCAACCTCAGAGATGATAACCCAAGTTCTATTTAATCATCTGACATCAATTGAATTTTACGAGGGGATGTTTACTCAAAAAAAAAAAAGAAAAAGAAAAAGCATAAATATTTTCTACAGTACATACTGGAAGGCATTACTCCATAAAGTTTTCAGTATTCTCTGTCTTCTTCTAGGAGACATCTTTGGAGAATCTGGACCATAAAGAGGGAATTCGGGGTCTTTTTTTTTTAATACTATGGCTTTTTTTTTACAGTGCCATTGCAAAAACTCAAGAAAAAAATCACATAATGCACAAGTTTGACTCTAGTATAGGGGATTTCTTCTAAAAGAAAGGTTTCAACATTTATTTTTGAAAAAAAAATTGAGTTCCAGATATTTCTCTCTTCACTCCCTCTTCCCCAAGACAGCAAGCAATCTAATATAGGTTATACATGTACAATCATGTTAAACCTATATCCCCATTAGTCATGTTCCTTTTTTTTTTCTTTTTGGAGGGGATAGGACAGGGCAATTGGGGTTAAGTGATTTGCCTAAGGTCACATGGTTAGTAACTGTTAAGTGTCTGATGTCAGATTTGAACTCAGGTCCTCCTGACTCCAGGGCTGGTGTTCTATTCACTCTGCCACTTAGCCACCACCCATTAATAATGTTATGAAAGAATAATCAGAACAAAAGGGAAAATCCACAAAAAAATAAAAAAGGGAGAAAATAATATGTTATTGATCTACTTTCAGAATCCATAGTTCTTTCTTTGTATGTGGTTTGCATTCCCCCTCACAAGTCTTTTGGAATTTTCTTGGATCACAGTATTACTGAGAAAAACTAAGTCTATCAAAGTTAATCATCATCCAATGTTGCTATTGCCAAGTACAGTGTTCTTCTGGTTCTTATCACTTCACACATTAACAATTCATTTTTAGTCTTTCTAGTTTTTTTTCTGAAATTTGACTGCTCATCATTTTTTTCTTTTGTTTTGTTTTTTTTTGGAGGGGTGAAGGCAATTGGGGTTAAGTGACTTGCCCAAGGTCACACAGCTAAGAAGTGTGTCAAGTGTCTGAGGTCAGATTTCAACTCAGGTCCTTCTGACTCCAGGGCCAGTGCTCTATTCACTGCACCACCTAGCTGATTCCTCATTATTTCTTATAGCACAGTAGTATTTTATCATGTTTTTATACCACAATTTGTTTAGCCATTCCACAGTTTATGGGTTCAATTTCCATTTTTTTACCACCCCACAAAGAGATGCAATAAATATTTTTGCATATGTGTGTCCTTTTCTCTTTTTTTAATGATCTCTTTGGGATAATAGAAGTAGGAGTGGTACTGTTGCTAGATCAATAGTTAGGCACAGTTTAGTTGCCCTCCGGTCATAGTTCCACATTGCTCTGAAGAAAAACTGTATCAGTTCACAACTTTACCAACAATGCATTAATGTTCCAATTTTCCCACACTGACAACATTTTTCATTTTCCTTTTCTCTCATATTAACCAAACTGATGGTGGTACCTCATAATTGTTTTAATGTGCATTTCTCTAATAAATAATTATTTAGAACATTTCTTCATGTAATTATAAATAGTTGTATTTTCTTCCTCTAAAAACTGCCTCTTCGTATCCTTTGACCATTGTCTATTGGGGAATGACTTGTATTCTATAAATTTGGCAGTGGTTTCTGTAGATTTTAGAAGTGAATGCTTTAGTAGAGACACTGGTTTGTTTCCCAGCTTTCTGCTTCTCTTCTAATCTTGGTTGCATTGGCTTTGTTTGTGCAAAATCTTTTCTAACTTAATGTACCCAAAATTATCCATTTGGCATTTCATAATATTTTCTGTTACTTGTTCAGTCATACATTCTTCTTTTCTCCATATATATGACAGGTAAACCATTTCTTGTTCTTCTAATTTAATTATGGTATCATCCATGATGTCTAAATCATGTAACCATTTTTTACTTTATCTTGGTATAACATGTGAATACTGGTTTATGCCTAATTTCTGTAAGTCTATTTTCCAGTTTTTTCTAGCAGCTTTTGTCAAATACTGACTTCTTATCTCAGAAGCTGGAGTATTTGGGCTTATCAAATATTAAATTACTATAGCCATTAACTACTATGTTTTTTTTTGTATCTGGCCTATTTCATTGATCTGCCATTTCATTTCTTAGCCAGTACAAAATAATTCCAATGATTGCTGCATTATAATATAGATTTACATCTGGTATGGTTAGGCCACCTTCCTTTGAATTTTTTTTTCCATTCAGTTTCTTTATATTCATGAATTTTTGTTCTTCCAGATGAATTGTTATTTTTTATCTAGCTCTATAAAATAATTTTATGGTACTTTGATTGGCATGACATTGAATAAGTAAATTAATTTAGTTAGACTTGTTATTTTTATTATATTATCTCATCTCACTCCTAAGCTATTACTATTTGTCCAGTTTTTTTAATATCTGACTTTACCTGTGTGAAATGTGTTTTGTAGTTGCTTTCTTATGTTTCCTGGGTTTGCCTGGGCAGGTAGAATTTCAAATACTTTATATAATCTACAGTTATTTTAAATAGAGTTTCACCTTCCACCTCTTGCCTCAGGGCTTTTTTGGTAACTGATAGAAATGCTGATGAGTAATGTGACTTTATTTTATATCGTGCAACTTTGTTAAAATAGTTAATTTTTTCAAGTAGAGTTTAGTTGATTCCCTTGAATTCTGTAAGTATACCATCACATCACCTACAAAGAGTTGTAATTTTGTTTCCTCACTGACAATTCTAATTTCATCAATTTTTTTATCTTATTGCTAACACTAGCATATCTAGTACAATATTGAAGAGTAATGGTTATGATAGGCATTCTTATTCACCCTGATCTAATTTGGAATGTTTCTAGCTTACCCACATTTCATTTAATGTTGCTAATGGATTTAGATAAATACTGCTTATCATTTTAAGGAAAACTCAATCAATTTGCTGAAATATCTTTCTTAATATTTCATTTAAAAATTTTTGCATCAAAATTAATTAGGGAAATTGATCAAAATTCTAATCTTCTGTTTTGGCTCTTTCTGGCTTAGGTATCAACAATATATTTGTGTCATAAAAGGAAATTAGGTAAGACTTCATCTATCTTTCCAAAAAAAATTTTATATAGTATTGGAGTTAATTATTCTTTAAATGCTTGGTAGAATTCACTTGTAAATCCATCTTTTTCCCCCCCTTAAGAAGTTTACTGATGGCTTGTTCAACTGCTTTTTCTAAAATGGGAATATTTAAGTATTTTATTTCCTCTTTTGTTCATCTGGATAATTCCTATTTTTGTAAATTATCAATCTAAATTCCCCTACCTTGTTGGTGAATTTACCCTTTTCAGTTGTGATACTGGGAATTTGATTTTCTTCCATTTAATCAAGCTAACCAAAGCTTTGTCTATTTTATTTTTTCATAAAAAATTGATCCTAGTTTTGCTTATTAGTTCAATAGTTCTTTTTTTTTTCTTTTTTCTTTTAAATTTCATTAACCTTTTAATTTTCAGAATTTCAAATATGGTATTTAATTGGGAGTTTTTTTTTTTCCTAGCTTTTTTACTTGCATGCCTGTTAGGGGGTGTATGTGCAGGTCCCTTTTGAACAAAGAACAATCATTTAGTCACTCAATCATTCAAACATCTACATCATTCAGTCATCCTTAAGGAGGTTTGTCTTCTTTAGGGACACAAAGTACAATAGTCAAAGTTCTCCACTCATGGAGCACACTAAGTTACAAATCAATTACTATTTAGTCATCATTCACTATTCAATCATGAGAAAATACACAAGCACTCCACCTCTAGGTCACTAGTAAAATATAATCTTCTCAGTCAGAGCACAGTATCCAAGAAAAGTCTTCTTTCAGCTTGATTCAAGGTGGTCTCTGAGATTCCCTGGATCCCCTTTCATGGTCCCAGATCCTACGTGGATTCACCAACTGTCACTTGGGTTCAAAAGCAGGCAGCTCCCAGATCCTTCTCCAGCTCTTTATGCACTTCCTGTTCTACAGTAAGCTCACAGTCTGGTCAACCTTAAATCTTTCCCAGTTTAGGTTCCTGGGAAGGCAAGGCTCAACAAAGTCACAAATAGGTTCATACATAGTAGCAGCATCACAATCATGCTTCCTCAGTCTTTAACAGGTCTGGATGGCCCTCAGAAGTCCTCAGCAGCTTCTCAGCAGCTCTGACTGGTCCTCAGCACTGGCTGGGCCTCAGAAATCCTCAGCAGCACTGGCTGGCCCTTGGTCTCAGCAGAAGTTTCAGGTCGTTCCAAGAATCAAAATAACTTCATGCAGGTTCTCCAAATAAAAATAATTCTCTCCAGCCTGGGGGGCCTTTCTTCTTCAGCCTCCCAGGCAGCAGCTTCTGCCTCCAGGAAGCTTGTTCCAAGATATCCCTCTCCCTCTCTGGGGCTTTTCCTTATACACAGTAGTGCCCCTCCCTTTTCGGGCTCTTCCTGTTAGGTCAGCAACAGGAGTTCATATCTTCTGTTTCTTTGACAAAGGCTTAATTTGAACTAGGTGCTAAGTACCTCTTAGCTTTCCAATAAAAGTTATCTTTAAATTTCATTACCATTACAAGGTGACACAGTGAATAGAACACTGGCCCTGTAGTAATGAGGACATGAGTTCAAATCCTACCTCAGACATTTAACACTTACTATCCATGTGATTTTGGGCAAGTCACTTAACCCCAATTGCCCTCCAAAAAGCAAAAATAAATATTTCTTATAAATAACATATTGTAAGATTTAGGTTTATAATCCACTCTGCTATGCAGTTCCATTTTATGGGAGGGTTTATCCCATTCGTATGTACAATCATGCCTATTAAGTGGGTATTTACCTCGATCCTATTTTCTCCCTGTTTACACTTTTTTTTCTCCTTTCACCAGGTGCCTCCTCACATGAGTTTTCCTTCTGACCTCAATATACTCATCTTTCTATCACCCCTCTTTTGTGTCCCCTTTCCACTCCTACTTCTGCCCTCCCTTCCCCTCTCCCTAATA